>NW_027187086.1:202217-204411 GCF_028583685.1 Petaurus breviceps papuanus | reverse complement strand
TGGATTATATTGTAAAGGAGATTCTTGTGAGGGGTGAATTGGACTGAAGTGATCTCTGACAGCTCTTCTGAGATTATGTGATATTTTAATTCAGATTTTGAGTGTGATGAAATCTCCTCTGCCATCTCTTCTGTTCATCTTTCTAAAAGGAAATTCTAAATTGTGTATTCATTTAGGTCTTTCAGTTTTACTTAAAACAAATTAACGTTTTACTTACAAGAAATTAATGTTTTAGGTCCCACAGCACATTGTCTCATTGGTCATTAGACAGATATAATACATTGAATACTGACAATTAAATTAATGTTGGGAGATAGTCCCTAAATAGTGTGATTCTGATCAGTCTCTGTTCTTTTTCCCAACATCCCACAACAATCACTATGTCAGCTACTGATGATTTGGTAAAAGGACAGCTCAGGGAAGCAGCAAATAAAGCATGAAGGTTTTGTGATCTACATTGACGGAAGAAGCACACATTCTATTGAAGAAGTTTTAAAATATTAAAGAAATCTGCTTCATAAGCTGCTGTGGTAGTTGTAGTAGTTACTACTACTACTAATAATAATATTAATAACAATAATATCACATGGCCTTCTGTCGATCAGTTTGATGCTTATCTAGATTGGTTCTCAGATAGCTAACAAGTCTTTCACCGGACACTGTTTGAAACTTTTCTAGCTTAGCAGTATAAAAACAATAATGAGCAGCTCTCCTGAGGACTGCTGCTGTGAATAACTTTAAGGATCTAATCACCTAGTATGGTGAACGCTCTGTTTATTCAGCAATAAGCTAAAGCATAACATTCAAGAAACTAAAGCATAATATTCACAACTATATACCACAACAACTTATTACTAAGGTGGCCACATAGTCTTGAACAAAATGTATCATTCAGTAAGTCACAATCTCATCAGTCAAGATGAAGTAACCAAGTAAAATCTTCTTTCATCTTAACCCAAGGCTGATTTCTAAACCCCATTGCTCCTCTTCTTTGAGCTGATCACTACCAACTCTTGCATGGATTCACTCGTCTCTTGCCTGGACTCACATGTAGGCAGCTCTTCACTCCTGTTTCATACCTCAGTTTACTGTTCCACTCCAAGCTCTTTGAAGTTTCTGTTTCTAGGAAGCAAAAGCTTAACAGAACTACAATAATATTTACACACTGTCAGCACTGTCATCTCAATTCACTTTCTGCGTGACAAAGTAACACAAATCAACAAACAAGGCTTCTGTCTGAGAAATCAAACACAAATCAACAGTAAAGTCCCAGGGCTTCTGTAACAGCAGTAAAGCCCCTTTTCAGGGCTTCTGTAATAGCAGTAAAATTCCAGGTCTTCTGTAATAGCAGTAAAATCCAGGGCTTATGTAATAGCAGTAAAGTCCTCTTTCAGGACTTTTGTCTAAGAACAACAGACAGGGCGCTTTTGTCTGACAGACAAACAGAGAGAATGCTACAGAGTACCAAAATCACAAGCATTCTCCTTCTCAGTTCTGCTTGGTTACAGCCCAGGCACAAACTTTGCTCTGCTCGGCTACTTCCTGTTCCACTTTTTTGACAAGCTCCTCCCACCATGGGCTCCATGTGATGACTTTAAGCCTATTAAGGGCAGAGAAGGTCTCCAACCTCCCTTAGGCCTATTAAGGGCAACACACCATATACTGTTTCCAACAAAGACTTTTGATACAATCAAAGGAAAGGCTCAAAGGCACTTGAATAGCTGAAACAAGCAGCAAAGTACTACTTTGCTTGCCATTACAAGCAGAACTTCTAAGAATTTTGCATTCTGCTAGTACAGTCTTCTTGACCCAAGTTTATTTCCACAAGAGGTTGATTTATCAAATTTTTAATTAAGTTTTGTCCTTGTTAGCAAGGATTATTCATGGTTGACTGAAAGTACTGTTTTACTTCACTTCCCATGTTTTGAGGGAGATGAAAAAAAATATATTGCAAACCACCTACTGGATAAAGTGCTGAATTTGGCATCAGGGAAACCTGAGTTCAAATTCTACCTCAAACACTAACTGCATAACCCTGAGCAAGTCATTTTAAAGTCTATCTACTTCAGTTTCCTCATCTGGAAAACAGGGCAAATAATAGTATTTACTTCCCAAGGTTGTTATGAGGATTGAATGAGAACATGGAAGTGAAGTGTTTAGCAAAATTTGAAGCACTATACATATGTCAGCTCTC
>NW_027187086.1:196854-202207 GCF_028583685.1 Petaurus breviceps papuanus | reverse complement strand
ACATGCTAAAAACTACCTCCAGGAAAGGAAGGGAGATGGTTCATCTGTCATTTACTGACCACTTCCTGAAAGACAAAATAGATTTTGTTGGCATCCCTAACACCCACAATCACAGTAATCTGTCTCACTAGGTACCATTTCACTAGCTGGCTCCTCATTTTTATAGTCTCTCCTTTTAGACCTCAACTAAAATTAGACAGAGAGACTATGCAAATAGAAAAAAAAAACTAATACTCTGACCTTTTGTTCCTAGAGGGAAACAATGCAGTTGGGACCTTCCATCATTGATCACAACAGAATGGTCTCTCATTTCCTGAAAGCACCCATAGACACCAAATACAATAGCAATTACAATAGGGGCTTATCACATCATTGATTTGACTAGTCTAGGGAACTGTCAAGTGAGGAAACACCCTCTACTAATGCAACCTGGTATCTTTCCTGGGACTGATAGCCAGAGAGTTGCCTAGAGCACTGAGGAGTTGGATGAACTGTTCTGGATCTCATAGCCAGTACATTTCAAAGTCAGGATTTGATCTCAAGGCATCTTGAAGTCAAGATGCCAGCTCTCTGTCCATTACATCACACTGTAAACAAAATAAAATCATTCAAATACAAGAAAAGGAAGACTTTTCCAATTAGCCTTGTCAATGAGTACATATCTTCTCATAACAGTATTTATTTTTCTGTTAAAAAATTGTCATCTTTCTTGGGAGGTCCACATGCCTCAGTAACTACGTATATCACCATTATTATGCCCATAATAGTTACAGTCTTTGAAATCCTTAAAGACAGTTAATTAAGTCATTTTTTTCAGGCTAAACTTTTTAGTTCCTTAAAATTATACTTATGTGGCATGGTTTTCAGTGGCTTCTTGACTTCAAGACCAACTCTCTATCCATTATGTCATATTGTAAACAAAATAAAATCATTCAAAAATAAGAAAAGGAAGACTTTTCCAATTAGTCTTGTCAATGAGTACATATTGATAATAGATTTATTTTTCTTTTAAAAAATGTCATCTTTCTTGGGAAGTCCACATACCCCAGTAACTAAGTATATCATTCACCATTATTATGCCCATGATAGTTACAGCCTTTGAAATTCTTTCTTTTTAGTTTTCTTTTTGGAGGGAGAAAGGCAGGGCAATTGGGGTTAAGCGATTTGCCCAAGGTCACACCACTAGCAACTGTTAAGTGTCTGAGGCTGGATTTGAAATCAGGTCTTCCTGATTCCAGGGCCAGTGCTCTATTCACTACACTACCTAGTCGCCCCACTTGAAATTCTTAAAAGACAGTTAATTAAGTCTTACTTTTTCAGGCTAAACTTTTTCAGTTCCTTAGAATTATACTTATCTGGCATGGTTTTCAGTTTTCTAACTAACCTAAGAACACTGGATTTGGAGTCAGCACCTGGGCTCAAATCCCACCTCTGTGATATTGGGCAAGTTGCTTAACTTTTCTGGGTCTCGGGTTGTTCATCTGTAAAATTAAAGGGTTAGACAAGATAAATTTTGAGACCTGTAACAATTCTAAATCTATAATCCTATGACCTTCTGCTAATTATGATCCAGTTTGACAATGTGTTTCCTAAAATGTAGTTGCCAGAATCCACAATTAAACTCCATTTGTGCTTTAACAAGAACAGAGTTATAGTTATCTTTATTCTGTTACCTCTACTTTCAGAAATGCAGGCTAAGATTTTTTGCCTGCAACGTCACAAGTGTTGACTCCCATCAAATCTGTAGATGACTAAATCTTCATAATAGTTTTCACATTGTTAACTAGCAATAACTTCAGTGTTCTTTCCCCTGGTCCACACTGCCTCACTTAGGACAATTAGAGGATTGAAAACCATGCCATATAAGTAGAAATTTTAATGAACTGAAAAAGTTTAACTTGAAGTGTAATTTAATAACTGTCTTTAAGGGATTTCAAAGGCCATAAGCATTAGGGGTATTTTAATTAGCAATAACTTACGCAATGAACATTTTGAAGCACAACATAGGACTTAATATTTATTCTTATTAAATTTCATCATAGTTACTTTGGTTCTATTTACTGTCTGGTCTGTTGAGATCTCTTTTTTTGTCCCAATTTTGTTATCCAAAATGTTACCTATCCCTCATAGGTTTGTATGATCCATAGACTTGATAAAAGTATTATTTATGTCTTCATCCAAGTCACCATTAAAATTGTTGAATAGAACAGGAAAGATAAACTTTATCAAATGCCCCCCATAGAAGCTCTTCTAAGGCTGTGCTTAACATTTTAACCTACCAACACTACTCCTACTTCCATCTTCTCAGCAGATTAGAATACATGATAAGTGGCATCCTGAGCCACTCAATAGGGACTCCCTTTACCTCTCACATTTCCACCTAGAAATTTCCCCATCTTCAGTTACTCTCAAAGAGTTACTACTTATATTTACTGACGCCATTTCCTTCCTTTCTACTGATTTTTAAATTCTAAAGTATGAGCAAAAAATTGAATACTGTATGAGCACATGGGTCATATTCTACACCCTATTGGGCTTTAAGTGATAAAGATTTTAAGCAAAGAGTAATAAAAAGATAGTGTAGGGGAGACTAGGTGATGCAGTGAATAGAACACCGGCCCTGGAGTCAGGAGGACCTGAATTCAAATCCGGCTTCAGACACTTAACACACATACACACACACAAAAATTGCCATGTGACCTTGGGTAAGTCACTTAACCCCAACTGCCCTCCAAAAAAGCAAAAACAAAACAAAAAGAAGGTAGTGTTATATAACTATTTCAATGAGTATCTTGGACTAGATAAATTCTATGGACCTTTCTAGACATTCTAAGCACCTACATGTTTATGAGAAAAACAGTGAGTGCAAATTTACTTGTAATTGAAATGAAAGCTGTCATTTATATTTATGATTTTTTCACTTTTAAAGTTTTACTTGGTAACTCAGGCAATCAATCTTGGAGCAGAATGTAATGGCACAACTACATCTATAGCTCACCACTCTCCAGTCTGTGTAAGAATATCTGATTCTCTTGGTGGTTGTGAGGGCTATCTCTAGTCAAAATTGTGAGGCATTAAGAGTTTGACCCATACATACTTCATATCACTTTTTGGTGAAATCTGTCTCTTGGGGTATCTAAGTGAAGCAATGGATAAAGTTCTGGACCTGGAGTCAAGAAGACCCAAGTTCAAATCCAGCCTCAGATGCTTACTAAATATGTGACCCTAGGCAAATCACTTAACCCTGTTTGACTCAGTTTCCTCATCTGTAAAATGAGTTGCAGAAGGAAGTGGTAAACCACTCGAGTATCTTTGTCAAGAAAAACCCAAATGGGGTTATGAGTAGTTGTACATGACTGAAATAATGCAACAACCTCTCAGTTCTGTGCTAATCCCCTGTTTTTGCCACCCAAGCATCCTAGACCTGCCCTCTGTTTTCTGGATCTTTCATACTTTTATGCTGTTTCTACCATCCACTTCACAATTGTCATCACAAAATCTCCCACTCCCTCATGTTCACCTCTATCATAATCTTTCAAGATATCACTTTCTTTCTAGGTATCAACTCAGTAGTCTGATTTAATGTTTTTTTTTTCCATTTGATCCAGTTCTATATTTCCCAATGGTAGAATACTAGGTAATGACTGGTAGAAGTTTGTAACTCATATATAATTTAGGTCTTATTAGCCTAAATAAGACTCTAAGTGTCTTGGCTATGGTCACACAACTTAGTATGCATCAAAGGAAGGATTTGAACCCAGGTCTTCTGATTCTGAAGAACTAGTATGAAGCCATTGTATCCATTTCTTCATGCCAAATTGCTAATGAATGTGTATTAATGTCTAATAAAAGGTTACATATATGTTACAACCACACCTTCTAGAAAAGCACCCTGGCAACTGTTGTCTCTCTTATTAGTCATTCTAACAGAGGGAATTTCAGGGTAGGTGGGCAAGCCAGTCAAGGGGATATTTTAAGGTGAGGAAATTCTCCTGGAAATCTTCCAAACATATTTGTATAAGTAGGTCAGTAATCTGCTTACTTCTAGCACTTACTCTAGTCCAAGCACAGCAAAGTCTACTGAGATCATGTTAACCTCAGATGGAAAAATTGTTTTTAGAACTGTACAGTTTCTTATTTTGCTACATTCAGCAAACACGATTCTTATGACAACACTGAGAGACCAGTGACAGCCAGCACTTCAATTTATGTATAAAATTGTCAGGTGAGAAGAGCAAAAGAGTATTTTTATTAAGCAACTGATTGGACATGGCACCATCCTATGTGCTGCACAGAGAACTACTCATCAAGCCAATTGCCTTCTTATGGGATATTAAATTGCATGTTATTGTTTGTTCTTCATTTTCTAAGACCAATGATATCATAGACTGATAGCTTGACTTGTACATGAATTGGATTTGTGTGAGTCAGTGTTGCACAAAATTACCATCCTCACTTTCTCTTCCAAAGTCATCCAAGTCCAGCAACAAGAGAAAAGTCAAGATGACTGGCAATGGCCCAGGATGCAGGTGATGGCCTTGACTTCAACATCTGACCCAGTTCAAAGTGTCCCACAGCACCTGCTTCAGCCCCCTTCAGGGCTATTGGAACACATTGTTCTCATCCACCTATTCCTCCATGGGAAGCCTTCACATGCTTTGGGTACACATTCCCCCTCCCCTAACTCACCAATGGGTTTGTGGCCCATTACCCTCAAGTTGCCGAGATGATTTTCTGGGGTGTGGTTGCTGCAAATGTTATAGCTTCTTGTAGCCACAGGTAAGAGTTGAGTGACAAGTAGACAGCAAAGGTGGATGAGCAGCCCTGAAAAAGGCTCAGAAAGCCCTCATACAGTGGGGCTAGTCCTCCTTGTACAACATGTATCCCATTAAATTATATGCTATATATTAAGAAGAAGCAAGACAAGAGGGCTGGCCTTGGAATCAGACAGCCCTGCATTCAAGTATTGCCTCTGATAATTATCATCTGTGTGACTTTCATCTAGTCAACTAGTCTCTCTAGGGTGGTGTTTGCTGGGTGATGTCTATACATACTTATTTCCCCCATGGATTTTGTGTACATTTGTGGGAGAGTATATCATAGATTTATAAGGGGCAATGTTCTATTACTACCTTTTTCACTGTGTTGCTAAATGCCTTTGCCTTGAAATCAATCTGTACTCTGAGTAAAGAAAAAGTAATCATAGCGGTAGTGACTCATGTGCACCGGTTTTGAGCAGACCTAAAGCATCATAAATCTGGGTCTAATTTGAGCTTAACATCTGAGAAAAGATGCCACAGGTCTGTTCTCTCTCTCTCTCTCTCTCTCTCTCTCTCTCTCTCTCTCTCTCTCT
>NW_027187086.1:121071-196844 GCF_028583685.1 Petaurus breviceps papuanus | reverse complement strand
TCTCTCTCTCTCTCTCTCTCTCTCTCTCTCTCTCTCTCTCTCTCTCTTTCTCTCTCTCTCTCTCTCTCTCTTCCTCTCATCCTATCCTTCTCTTTTTTCCTCATGATCCCCTTTCTCTATTTGTATATTTATATACACACATACATATATATGTATGTATCAATATCTATCTATGTAGATATGTAGATAGAGAGATACATAGATAGATCGATAGATAGATCAATAGATAGATAGATAGATAGATAGATAGATAGATAGATAGATAGATAGATAGATAGATAGATAGATAGATAGATAGATGATAGAGTTTTTTTATTTGTCCTTAGTTCTCAAAGAGAACCATGATATCAGGAAGGTGATGTCATGACATGCAAGTGAATTGGATTTAAGTGAAGGAGGGTTGTGCAAAGTCATCAGCCTCACTTTCTCCCAGAGGAGGAAAATGTGTCTCATCACCAATCTTGTCAAATCAAAATTATTCATGACATTAATTTGAATTCAGTGATGTTTTCCTTTATATTATCATAGTCATTATATATTTTATTCTCTTTGTTCATAGGGTCATATGATCGTAGATTGAAAATGGGAAAGGGCTTTAGATTGAAAATAGATAGATTGAAAATGGAAAAAGTCATCTAGGTAAACTTAATTTATCCCATGAGAAAACTAAGACAAAGAGAAGTTAAATAATTTGCCCATGGTCATACAGTTTACTATTTGCATGGTAAAGCCAGGACCTAAAGTTAGAGGTAGGTCCTCTGATGCCCAAAACAGCACTCTTTTCACTCCACCTCACTGTACTACTGTCACATATAATCTACATACATATATATATATATATATACATAGACTTACTATAATAGACTTGCTATAATATATATATATATATATTTTCAATCTAAAGCCCTTTCTCATTTTCAATCTATGATCATATGACCCTATGAACAAAGAAAATAAAATATACAATGACTACGATAATATAAAGGAAAACATCACTGAATTCAAATTAATATGATGAATAATTTTGATTTGACAAGATTGGTGATGAGACATATTTTCCTCCTCTAGGAGAGGGGTAGTAGTTTATGAGCATAAAGTGTTCTGTATTCTGGCCATCAGAGTTGATATACTGGCTTGTTTTACTTTTGTTTGTTTTGTTTGTTGAATTTAGAAATGACATTGATGTTTTCAAGAAACATAAGAAAACAGAAAATATATGTATATATGAGAGGTGACATAATATATAGTAGATGAAGAGCCAGCTTTGGAATCAGAAAGACTTAGATTCAGAAACCACCTCTCTGGTAAATTGGCACTGTGACACTTGGCAAGACCCAGCCTTTCAGTTCCCCTAGGAGATTTTAAAAGTGTAAGTTATAGCATAATTGCTGATCTGCATTGTTAAAGGGAGTTTCTTCATCAGGATTCCCTACATTAAATTATGGGCAGCTAGATGGCACAATGGATAGAGCACCAGGCCTGGAGTCAGGGAGGCTTGAGTTCAAATTTGGCCTCAAACATTTACTAGCTGTGTGACCCAGGGAAAGTCACTTAATCCTGTTTACCTCAGTTTCCTCATCTGTAAATTGAGCTGAAGAAGGAAATGGCAAACCACCCCCAGTATATTTGCCAAGAAAACCTCAAATGGGTTCACAAAGAGTCAGATGTGACTGAAAAACCTGAACAACAGAAACACTAAATTATAGTCTGAAAGACAGACACAGATACAGACAAAGACACAGACACAATTATAGATACAAATAAAACTAGAGACAGAGAGAGGTTGGCCTATGATTGCATGCCCTTGTGTTCATTCTATTCCAACACAGTAAACTTGGCATCTACACAGAAGGAGATTTATTGTTAACAATGAAAAAATAGATCTACATAAATTCTGAAAGGGACTCTGCTTGATAAATCATTGAAAAAAATTTTTTCATCCAAGCAGACAGAAATTCAATTAAAATTGTCATGTGCTTATTGACTTTTCACAAATTGAAGGTATGAAAAATGTTTGTATTATAAATAAGCACAGCTGTTAATGAGAAAAGACTTTAATTAACAGATCCACTTAGAGAAAGGTAAACATATTGCACTTTCCAAATTTGGCGGTTTAGTTAACACTATTTGTTGATACTAATCACAGCAAGAATTTCCCACTGCCTTCTGGAGAATTGTTTTTGAGTGAGTGGCTGAAGGCAAACCTCAATAAATTATATTTGGTCTTTGGGCAGTCATGAATGCATCATATTTTCACGGGGTTTACACATGTGCTGGGAGGAAAAGATATTTATGCTTCAGTGTTACTTCAGCAATTATTTATTAAGCCCCTACAAGATATGGAATACTGTTGCTTTCATACCTATATCATCACTGTCAACAACAACAGCAAACAACTGATCCACTAAGAGAAACAGTGATGCTGTCCAATTTGATTGAATGGACTGAGTAGTATCGCTGAAGTAACTCAGAGTTGGCCCACACCTCCTGCTTTTGTATGACAGTGAGTGAAGAATGGAAGTTCATGGTCCTACAGAAAAGAGACAATTGTCCAGATTTGGCCCTCAGGTAACAATTTGCCAACCTCTGAATTAACTGATTGAATTAGTCAAATGACAAGACCAGTAAGTATATGCATTTATAAATGGGCAGATGGTATAATAACAAACTGATATATACTAGACATTAGGTACATTACCTCATTTAAGCCTCGCAAAAGGTGTGTGAAGTTGGTACTATAGATATTATTATCCCTATTTTACTGATGGCAAAACTGAGACCGAGAATGACTGATTTGCCCATGACCACATAACTACTGAGATACATGGGGGTTTAATGGATAGAAGGCAGGACTCAGAGATCAGAGGGCCTGTCTCTGTTGCATTGTTGCTAGGTGACTCTGGGCAAAACACTTAGCTTCTTAGTCTTCCTGGCAACTCTCTAGGAATTGAAGTTACAGAGAACATATCTCCCCAACTTGGTAGAGAGAGTTTTCACACTCAGTAATTCTCTATAACAATGGCATTACAGACCCAGGCTCTATATCTATACACTCCTTATCTACATTGTGGTTTGGTTATTGATTATTCAAATCCTTTTGAACTTGGGGTTCAAGACTGATTCCAAGTTCAGGTTTGGAATCTACTCCAATTTTATGCCTCTCAAACTTCTGACAGAAATTCTTCTAGATTCGGTGTCCTCCTTTTAAGTACCACTTGGCATTTGTTTTGCTCAGTATACAAAGGTACTCTTTTGGGCACATGAAAAAAGAGGGATTATTTGACACTTTTATGGTGAGCTAGATAAATGCAGATAGGTTAATTCTAACATCCTTCTAAGTCCATCTGTGCTACAAATTGGCCATGATGTCCTTATTGAAAGCCATCCTTCATATTTTGCAGACAAGAACAGGGATATCCAGTTAATAGAGTTTGTCTTGGATCTCCAAAGCTTATCCATTAATTTATAGAATCATAGAACTACAGAATTGGAATACCTCTATGTTCTGTAAACTCAGTACTTCTCAAGGCAAAACAATTCATGTTCAGAATATTTTAATAATTAGGACATTCTTTTTCCTCTTCTCAGATTTCATTCATTACCCCTAGGCCCACTCTTTGGGACCAAAAAGCCTAATCTCTCTTTTACAGAATGATTTTTCAAATGTTTGAAGTCAAGGCTCATGTCACAGAAACCTCAGGAATGTTTTTAGATTTAGATTTTCCTTCCTTCATGTGAGTTAGATGTGCTCTTCTACTTATGCTTCAGCTTATCTTTCCTTAAATATGACATCAGAACAAATCATAATACATTAATACGGTATGAGAAGGGTGGAATAAAGTGAGACTATGATCTCTCTCATTTTATATACAGCCACTCATACCTCCTACCATCAAACAATTTAATTTTATTGCCATTCCACATCCTTGCTTCGTTAACAAGCATTCAGTCCAACAAAATTTTACTCTATAATTGACAACAGGGCTTCACATTGTGCTTATGCAATTGATTTTGAACCCAAGTATCCAGCTTTGTACTTTATTCTTGTTCAATTTAATTTTATTAGATTTGGCTCATTTTTCAAGCCTACTATGGTCCTGGATCCTGATTCTGGCATATGAAATATCAATTATCTCTTCCAAATCAAGGTAATCAAAAAATTTGCTGCACATGCCATCTAGCTAATGGACAAAGATGTTGAACAGATGGTAGCCAAGGACAGAACTCTGAGACATTCTGCTAGAGACAACTTTTAGATAGATATCATTCTTTTAAATCAAAACTTCTTGAGTCCAATTCTTCAATTGGTTCTTAATCTACATAATTATATCATCCAGTGCTCATCTCTTTGTTACCCACAAAAATACTGTGAAAATTTTGTCAAATGCCTTGTTGAAATCCTAGTGTATTTATAGTACTTGTTGGATCAATCAGTCTAATAATATTGTCAAAAAAAAAAGAAAATTAAGCCAGTTTTGACTTGTTCTTAGTGACTTCTTGCTAATTCAATATTCATAATAGCTAACACTTAGCACAAAATAAGTGTCAGGCACTGTGCTAAATGCTTCACAATTATTATCTTATTTAATCCTCACAAAAACCCTAGGAGGTAGGTGTTGCTATTATTCGCATTTTATGGATGAGAAAACTAAGGTAAAGAGAGGTTAAGTGATTTACTCCAGGTGACACAGCTGGTAAGTTCCTGAAGCTGGATTTGAATTCAGATCTTCCTGACTCCAATCCCATGCTCTAATCACTGCATCATCACAATTTCCTTTTCTTAGTATTCAAAATTCATTTAATAGTCTAATCTATTTTTTTTTGTAGGAATCATAGTCAAATTGACTACTCAAATGGCTGATTTCACTTTTTCCCATTTGAAATTTGAGGAAATAATTGCCTGTCTCCAGTCCTACAATACTCCATTTTATTTACATTTCTTTGGGGCAGCTAGGTGGCTAGAGCACTGGCCCTGTAGTCAGGAGGACCTGAATTCAAATGAGGCCTCTGACACTTAACACACACACACACACACACACACACACACACACACACACACACACACACATACACACACACACACACACACACACACACACACACACACACCACAAAACCAGCCATGTGCCTTAACCCCAATTGCCCTCCAAAAAAAAAGAAAAAATTTAAAAAATAAAATATGTACAATTCTTCAAAGATCATCCACAATGACTCACCAACCACATGCACAATATATTTCATTGCCTTGAGTTCATCTGATGAAGATGACTTAAACTCATTGAGAGCAGCTAAATGCTTTTTTTAAATTACCTCTTTAGTTATCTTGAGTTTTGCTTTCTTCTCAACCATTTCTTTGAATATTATTCCCTTTAGTAGAGAATAGAGAAACAAGAGAGATATTTGGGAGTTCTGTTTTCAATTCAAGCACATTATTCAAGTAACTATTTTATGTAGAATAATAAATTAAGCAATATGGGACAAAGAACATTTAGATAAGGTTACCACCCTTAGTTGTAGTCTTTTAGGAAGCTCTGCCAAATGAATGAAAAACTATAATGCAAAATAATACATAATAAATGTAAATGCATAGAATCGTGTGACCTCAAAGTAGGGAAGAATCATTAATTGTTATAAAGATCAAGGAAGACTTTCTTAAATGTGTGGCATTTGTATTATGTTTTAAAGGATAGAGAAGAAGTTGGCAATTCTTTCACAGAATTACAGATATAAATCCCAAAAGGACCTTCCAAACCATGCAAATTCTCTTGTTTTATAGAACAGAAAACTAACTCAGTGGTAAAAAGAAATGATTTCCTCAAATTCAAACATGGAAACATCAAGGACAGGATATGAACCCAGGTCCTCTAACTCATCTGTACCATCATGTAGAGTGTGCTCCAGGCAGAGAGAGAGCATGTGTATGAGCAAAAGCCAAGAGTGGGAAATGCTGGAGATTCCTAAGGCATGGCAAGGAACGCAACTGTGCAGGAGTGTAGAGAAGGAAGAAGTACAGATGGAGAGGCGCCAGGACAACAGAAAGTTACATGCTGTGAAATCCTGCCAAAGCAGTTGAATTTTAATCCAGGGACAAATAAAAGATTTTTTTTTCACCAGAGTTACGGCATGAGTTCTTTGCATTGCATACACACACAAATACATATATATGTTTGTATGTGCATACATGTGTGCCTGTATACACACACATCTGTATAAAGTGGGTATAGATACAGCTAAGGTTAGGATGATATGAGTTCAAGTCTCACCTCTCAGATACTTGCTGTGTAACTGAAAAAGTCATGTAATTTTACAAAGCTGCCAAGCAACTATCTAAAATTATAAACTGTAGAAAAGTTACCTATCTGTGTTAGAAGAATAAGTTTATAAATTTCCTTGTGACAGTTCCCTCTGAAATGAAATGACAGGATTGGTTATATGTATGTGTGTATGTATACATATGTGTCTACACATGTGATTCTACACACACATACACACCTAAAATGTGTGTATTTATTGTGTGTGTATCAGGTGGTCCTTAATAAATTTTATAGGGATCCCCTGCTGAACCTACTTGTTACTATCAAAATCAGAAATCTAAGAATCAATGAACTGAGATAGTTTGCTAAATAAGAGAAACTGGAGGGAACTTCAAAGGGGACTAGGAGGTAAGTTACAATAAAAATTCATGGTAAAACCTCCAATTAACAATGATTATAACCAATATCACTGAAGGAAAATATGTCATACATTGACTGAGACAATATTCCTTTTGAGTTGCCTTGCTTAATATTTGGTAACGTTTCTGAAAACCATTAACTTTTCATAACTTTTCCTATAGGTACAAAAGAACTCCCTATTAATCTTGTTAAGGAGTCACAAAAGCAAACCTCATTAATTCAAGAATTAAAGAGTTAAAAATACACAAATAGTCAGGATTCTATGTTATTAGAGTACCCCACCTTTGGAATGTTTACAATATGAACCTTGATTCCCTGAAGCCAGGTGTTGTCTTATTATACATTACTCTTCAGCTCTGATGGGCTGAAAAACTTAATTCTAATGTCAGCTGAATCTCTGAAGAGTTTATTGAAAAACAACCACCATATTGATGTCTGACCTGTGAGTCCTGATTCATCATTTTTTTCCCTTGTCATAAAAATGAACTCCACTCATTGAAGATCTATCAGGCTTTCATTCTACCTACACTGGAGACTTCTTCTGTTTAAGCATATGTCATTTTGTCTTCCTATTATAAACAACAGAATTAACTTATTTTTTCCAATGAAACAAGGAGATAGAACAAGAGTGACATCAAACAGTCAAACTTTTTTTCTTCCCTTTAAATGGCATATCAACTCAAGCATCTTTTATATACAATGGACTTCCAAAAATCTGCTTTCTGGAATCAATTTGCATATAATGTCCAAAGGCAAAATAAGGAAATTCAAAACACTGATTGAAGTCTTTCAAAACAAAAAGAAAATACTGTCCATGAATGAATCCTGCCTACTGGTTTTTTTTTTTTCTGCCTTTTTCTCCTCCTTCTATACCCAACTCCCTGCCTCTAGTACTGTCAACATGCCAATATCTTTCATCAGTCTATGACTCAATGGGGATGCAGAGAGAGGCAGACATGGATAGATTAAATCTTTGACAGTTTCTACCCAGTGTTATATCCTTTTAATAGTGCTTCAAGAGAAACTAGGCACACACAATGCATGCCATATGTGATTGATAGAAAGAATAGGCTTTCTTATTCTAATGTTTGACAAAGAGGAGGAATATCAACTCTAGCATTACAAATTAGAGCTGAGACAGTGGTAGCAGCTATATTCTGCCTGTATATGTTCAAACCCAGCACGCATTTAATCGCTGTCCTTCATGAGCTTCTGTTTTACTCAGGTTGTATAATGCAACTCATCTGGTTAACAAATGATCATACTTGATTGGCAGCAGCTTTCCAGACTAACTCATGGCATACAGTTTTCTTTTCCCTTTTTTTGTTTGGAGTTAGGATTGTTTGTTTTAGGGTGGGTAGAATGGTCCAAACCTATAATTCCAATGGTATAGGGAATTCTCTGTAGCAATGCAACTGACCAGAAACTTTTATTGTTAGACTTACATGAGACATTGAGGGGTTAAATGACTTGTCCATAGTTACAAAGCTGGTATATGTGAGAGAAGGAACTTGAACATAGGTCTTCTTGAATCTCAAGGTCCTCTCCTCTCTACTCACCATTCTACCCCTAACCCGTGACACCCTCATTCCCTGACTGATTTTTTAAAATTAATTTTAAAGAATCATTAAATGGGTTGAGAAGTAGTGGGAGAAATAAATGTTAAAAGAAGAATAAAAAATAACAAGATAATAGTTGACTTGTCTAGTAATAGGTGGTAACATAAAGAGCTAGGTACAAGGAATTATATTATTAAGAGATTTAACAAAATTATCTTATCTACCCTAAAAATGATGACCTGTTGTCTTATTTTCAATCTCAAAAAATTCTTTTTTGCCCATAGAATTTTTATCCTCTTTTAATCCAGGGGGAGAGGGGGGGAGAAGGACAGAGAGTAAGACAGGCAGAAAGACAGAGAGGGAGGGAGGGAATGAGAGGGGGGGAAGAGAGAGAGAGAGAGAGAGAGAGAGAGAGAGAGAGAGAGAGAGAGAGAGAAAAAGAATGAGAACATAAATATTTTTCCTCTGTTTATGGTCTGCAGAACTCAAATTGAACAGATTGGTTTCCTAATCACTACAGTCATGATGCTCGACAAAGGGGATGAAGTCACAAATGTTGATATGTACTTACACACCAGAAAGTTGGATGTCACATTTTCATAGACAAACCTTAAAAATTCTTGGCTTCAGCATTTTTATCTTGAATCTATTTGTAAAATTCTCCCCATACCTCCTACATTCAATCAAGAATAACCCACAGACTTTCTCTACCTACAATTAAGTGAGTACAAAGCAGTTCAGTCCTGGCTGTATGAGAATGTAGAGAAAAGATGAGAACTCACTTCGATATTTCTGTTCAGTAACTATTCCTTTGAGATTTTGGAGTCTGGCCCTTTGTCTAGACTGACTTTTAAGCATATTTAATTCATCATACACCTCCCCTGAGTCCCTGGACTTGACCTGTCTCCCACTTCAAGTTTTAACAGCTCATTGAAATTTCCAGATTGACTAGATTTCCAGGGTTGCTGTCCATTGTCTTTTCTGATAGCTAGAGGGTGCAATGGACAGAATACTGGTCCTAGAGTTAGGAAGACCTAAATTCAAATCTGATCTCAAATACTTACTAGTTATGTGACCCTAGGCAATTCACAACTTCTGCCTGTCACAGTTTCCTTGATTGTAAAATAGGAATAATAGAATTTACCTCCCAGGATTATTGTTAAGGGTAAAATGAGATAATATTTGTAAAGCTCTCATCATAGTGCCTGACAAAGTAGGCCCTTAATAAATGCTTGTTTCTTTCCTCCCTCCTTCCTTCTGTGCTTCCTGACCAAACCCATTCATTTCCTGAAAGCTGGCCTTTCTTGAACGTTTGGACTCCTGGTCTTGCCATTACAAGTTGACTCCAGCCCTACGAACTCCCAAGCTCTGATAATACTGAATTTAACTAGCAAACCTGCTGAGATGCTGTCCTTTGGTTTTCTCCCTTCAAGCTTATGTCCTACTTGACTTACTACAAATGGATTTATCCCTTACCTCTAGTTGGAACCCTCTTTTCTTTGTCTAGAAGGAATTCAGAAAAGAAGTAATACAAGCAGTTAGGGAAATATGTCATCTTTTCTGAACTTGAGGGGGAAACTGTAAAGTTGTACAAAGCTGAATTTTTAAGTGATGGAAACATTGCTATATTTAACTACATCTAAGATCAACAAGTTAGAATTTCATTTTATAGATGAGGAAACTTGAACCTCAGATAGGTTAAATGACCTTCCCAAAGTCACAGAATGGCAGAGGTGGGACACAAAAACAAGCGTAACTTCCAATTCAATGTCTTTCACCTCCATATGGGTAAGAGTGTCACAAATAAGGAGATCAGCTGATATGAAATAGGCAAATAAAACTCACTTTAGGAGTTTAGGAAAGTTAAAATCCACTCGTGATTTTTAGGAGATTAAAATTTTACTCTTATCTAGGGATCCAAGGAGATTGCAATAAAGAAGATAGCAATGGGATCTAAGGCAATTCTGATGGAGTTAAGGTTAGGTTAGGAGTCAGGTGCCACCTAATCTAAGATTATAAAATATATGTGTCCAACTAGTTCACTCTTGTGTAGTGTTCTTAAATTTTTTATATTCCCTTCACTCTATTGTGTATTTCTCCTCTCATCCCAATGGAGTAGAGTGGGGGATATAGAAGAGAGTGAAAATAAATGCTTGTTAAAATTTTATAAAAGTAATATGTAACCTTTTGTAATGAATAAACAAATCATGGGAAGTGGGAGTAGAATAAATTTTTATGGTTTAGAACTTGGAGATTTTGGAGAAAGGTAACATTCCTCCCCTTAGGAAAAACTACTGGCCTACAGAACAAGGTTGGTAATAATCTTGACTGAAAAGCACTTTTCACATATGGAGTCCCAGGTCAGTACTTGTAAAGAAGAATTGCATTAGTTTCAAAACCAGACAAATTTGTCTTTTATGCAGTACCTTTTGGTTTAGCTCATTGTTTCCTTTTCAGCTGAAAAAAAAATGTGCAAAGGGAGATTATAATTACTGCCCTAGCTTCCGACCCTACATCCCTTCAGTCTGGACCACATCATCTCCTCCCTTTTCTCTTTTCCCTCTGCCTCCCCCTAACCTCCTCTACATGTTGGTTAAATGCCCTCAAGCCAATGCAGTCCTTGGAAAGAGAATTCTACAAACCCATAGAGCAATGTAAGCCAGGCTCCAGGCTCATTAGCAGTGAAAATCAACTTTCTTCTAAACCAAGTCTGACATTACTGACCCTATTGGCTCTTTGGGATCATGAGACCTGGCAGGAGTTAGAGGATAAATGAAGTTATGGAGGGAGGAATGAACATAGTCTGTAACTAATTAGGAATAATAACAAGACTGACTTGACTAGAATGGAGGATTTTTAATTTGGAATTGTGGTATAAAATGTTAAATATGAGTCCAAAGTCATATGATAAGATATTAAAATATGAGTATCATTTTACCTAATAATAGCATTAGTCTGTACTATGAAAAAGATCAAAGATAAAAGAAAAGAACCTATATATCAAAAGTATTTATAATAGTTCTTTTTGTGGTAGGAAAGAGTTAGAAACTAAGAGAATGGATGATCAAGTTATGGTATATGAATGTGATGGAATATCATTGTATTATAAGAAATATTGAAGGAGACATGCAGAAAAACCTGGGAAGACTTATATGTACTGATTTAAAGTGAAATGAGGTAAACCAGGAGAAGTTTCATAATAACAACATTATTGATAAAAATCAACTCTAAAAGACTTAGTAAATCTGATCAACACAATGATCCACCATAGCTCCAAAGGACTCATGATGAAAGATACTATCCACATCCAGATAGAAAATAGAGAAATTTGGATTAGAGATTGAAGCACTTTTTCTCTTTTTTTCTTTTATTTATTTTTCTTTCTTTTGGGAGATAGTCAATGTGGAATTTTGTTTTGCATCAATTCATATCTGTAATGGGTTTTGTATTTCTTGCCTCCTCAAAGGGGAGTATTTGGAAATGAAAATAAAATAAATTTGAATTAAAATTATATTCAATTATCAAATTTTGAATTTTTATCAATGATGAATTTGTAGATATTTGTTTTCTTTCTTGTTATATAAGAAACTACATGTATCTTTGATTTTGTCTCTAAAATCACAAAGTCTAGGGGCAGCCAGATAGCACAGCGAGTAAGAGCACCAGTCCTATAGTCGGGATGACCTGGGATCAAATCCGGGTTCAGACACTTAGCACCCACCCAGAAACACCTGGCCATGTAAGCTTGAGCAAGTTACTTAACCCCAATTACTTAGGGGTGGCCAGGTGGCTCAGTGAGTAAGAGGACCCGCCCCAGAATCGGGATGACCTGGGATGGAATCTGGCCTCTGATACTTAGCACCATGCCCAGAAATAACTGGCCGTGTAACCTTGAGCAAGTTACTTAACCCCGATTGCTCTGAAAAAAATTAAAATAAAATAAAATCACAAAGTCTAAAATATCTATTAGCTTGTGCTTTACCCCCCAAAAGTTTGCCAACTCTTATACTACACCACACTACTTAAGGTCCCTTTCTTACTATCTTAGACATGACTGACACTAATTAGCCACCACCAAACTCAACCTATTTTTATAGAAAACAAAAGAGGATCTGTTCTTTATTGCAGCATTTCAGTCTCTGACTTTCATCAGAAATTTGATATCCGAAGAATCTGAAGTTTGATTAAAGCAATGAAAGACATTTTTTTCTTTAGCATAACAGGCCTTATATGTCTAATTACTATTTCCCCTTCATAACAGTCCAGTTTGGAGATTAAAAAGCTAAACTTAATATCTTCATAGTTACACCTTGTTTCCCTCATTTTATGCACCAAAGTTGGCTAGAATTGATTTGAAAACTTCCAAAATTTAAATATATCCTCTAGCAGAACTTCTTAATCTTGGATACATGGATTGTGTGTGTGTGTGTGTGTGTATACATATCCATATGTTGATAACTGTTGTTTGTGGTTGTTCAATTGTTTTTAGTCATGTCGAGCTCTCTGTGGCCCTATTTGGGATTTTCTTGGCAAAGAAACTGAAATAGTTTGCTATTTGCTTCTCCATCTCATTTACAGATGGGGAAACTGAGGCAAATAGGATAAAGTTACTTAACCAGGGTCACAGAACTAGTAAGAATCCAAGGCCAGATTTGAACTAAGAAAGAGAAGTCTTCCTGTCTCCTATTCCAGCATTCTACCCACTGAGCCATCTAGCTGCCCGTTTTTTATAATCATATTTAAATACTTGATTTCATTTACAATCTTATGTATTTTATTCTTTTAAAAATTATTCTAAGGAATAATGATGACTTCAACAGACCAACAAAGAGGCCCATGTCACAAAAAAATAGGTTACTATCCCTTTGCTAAGCAGTACTTGGAGTCCTTAGAATAGTGGTTTTTAACCTTTTTTTGTGGCATGAATTCCTTTTTCAATTTGTCTCTATTTCAAAAAGGAGTGCAGTAATAATAGTAATGGGTAAAAGAGAACATAGGTTATAGAAAGGATCCTGGATCCACTCTGGATGCACACAGTTGAAGTTTAATATACTTGATATACATCATGTGGCCATTAGTGGCACAGGATCCTCTCATCTTTTAAGGGTTGATGGTCAGGTGAGTGTTGAAAGGATTTAGGCAGTTCTCGTCCATTCTTTCTGACCATTCTTTTCTTTTGGGGCAGCAACTGTGGCTTGCCCAAAATAAAAACTCTCCTTTCCTTAAGGGAACAGTGGGATACTGGGGAAAGTACATTGGATTCTGTGAAGAAACCCTGGGTTTTAATCATTACTATGCTACTGTGCAACCTTAGGTAAATGACTTCCCCTCTCTGGACTCAGTTTCTTAATCTATAGGGTGATGGTGCTAGGACTGGGCTTAGATGACTTCTAAACCATCTCTAGCTCTCAATCTAAGGTCTTATGATGACTTATATTCTGCTAGGATGTTTGTATTAAGCTAAAAATTTTCTAGAAATACTCAATGTACATTCTCATCCTGGGGTTTGTGTGTGCAAGGGTGGCTTAGGTGTAATGGAGGGTTCTGTCAATGAGAGACACTCTATTACATGATCTCCAAGATCTTGAGGGCCTCAGGGGACTGCCCCAGAGAGGATGTCTTATTTAAGCATGGGGACCCTCTCTATCCCCAAGCAGTCAAGTCATTGGAACCAACCATTTTTACAAGTCACTTGGGGAATCTCCTAGATGCCTGCTTGGCTGCTTCAGCACAGTTGACCAATATATCACCTGAATAACAAAGGAAAATTTCAAATTTTATTTTAAATAAGGTGTTATTTTCCCCTCTCCCTTTTCTTTCCTTAACCTTGTTTTTCCCATCTTTTTTAGACATTAATCAATGTGACAGTCCTTTTTAAAATTCAATTACAATCAAAAGTTTCCATCCTTTCAATCTTTCTTCCCCTTATCAACATCCCAGACAAAATAATGTGCATTAAAAGACCATGTTTTTTTTTTTTGTTTGTTTCCTCTCATTCTAATCTCTGCATAAAGTAAAAGCATGCTCCTTGCCAGAGGGAGCCTCCATATGATCTATAATGTTTTCCTTTGGACCCTGGTGTCTATTCTCTGGCATATTTGCAAATGTTGTCATATACTTACTTGGCTAAGCCAGTGGAGAGTATTTTCCCTGCTGGCACAAGTAATTCTTTGAAAATACTCACACACACAGACACACACACGTGCGTGCATGTGTGCGCGAGCACTTTTTGTACTTTCTTTTTCTTATTTTTACCTTGGCATGATGCAAAGAAACTACAAAACACAGAAGATGATCTAGACTAAAAAATAAAATGAAAACTACTGAAGTTTTTTAAAGTAGTTTGAGGACAATGAATCCTAAGTTTCAGTGTAGAAAACACTACTTTCAGGTGTTTGACCAAATGATATATTTTGTCAAGAGGCCTCATGGCTTGAGACACAGAAAGACGTGAGTTTAAGTTGCATCTCTCACATATACTGTATGACCTTGGGTACAAGACAATTTTTTTAGTGTTTTGCAAACCCTAAAACAACATTTAAATGCTAGTGATTATCATCGTTTAATCTCAGCACTTGAGATACCTCTCTAAGACAAGTTGCAGAAAAAGTGTCAATATATACATTAGTAAAGGGAGCTTGCTTATACAGAATTCCTCATTCCAATGAAAATCACAGGTCCAATCCTTATCCTATCCATATTCATCCAGAAACAGTCCTGTGTAAAGAAGGTACAGGTGTCTGCCCATATGGGACTTTTAAGGGTTTTGATAGGTCCAATGCCTGCAAAACTTCTCTTATCCCATCCTACTACAATGCTTGAAATTCACACCAGTAGTTTCATTGGGTTAAGGCATTATCTCTGCAGAAAGAGGCCTCAAAAATGCCAATGTGTTACTTAAGAGGACAAGATTTTGAGAATCAAAAAATCCCCAGTAATTTAAATCTTAGGGACTTACCTGAGGGTCAGAGATTTTACCATGACTTACCAATGATCACAGAGCTAGGCTCCTGCCTAACAAGTACACTTTGAATCTGGATTTTCCTGACCAGAGCCCCTTCCCACCGTCTGTGCCACTTGCCTCTTGTTATTGATAATATTGTTATCAATAATGTTATATCAGATGTTCACTAAGTGAATTAGTGGCTATAAACTTTATATGTGTACTCAATAAACATACATACATATTTAATGTTTTACATGTGGCAGTGAAACTTTGCCTCTCTTGATCAATGTCTGCAGGATCTTTGATTTGGAGCTCAGTGAGACTAGGAAATGATGGTGTCCAACCTCTTCATTTTGTGGCTTAGAAAACTGAGGTCCAGAGGAAGTAAGCCACTTGCCTGAAGTTACACAGGGAATAAAGAGCAGCAGTAAGATACAAACTGAGGTCTTGTGGCTCCGAGTTTAGCACTTTTCCCCCTTTATCATGTTACCTGCCATGTGGCTAAGCCAATGGAAAGATTTTTTTTTCTACTGGCATGAGTTTGTTCACATATTTCATACACACACACACAGACAAATGCTCTCGTGCACACGTGAATAGATAGTTGTTGTTTTTTTTTAAGTTTGAAAGTCTGACTTTGTTCTTCCTGTTCACGAAAGGACTGCTTCTACCCTCTTTAGCTGCTGTTGGGGAATTCCTCCTTGGGTCTAGCTTCATTTTATCACGCTGCAGGTTACCCTCATTATTTCTGAAAACAAGATGAAAAGATTCTGGAGTCTTTCAAAAACAAGGCTGCCTAGAATTCACAGCATGTTAATTGGGCAGCAGGCAAACAGAACTAGGGAGCCCAGGAGGTAGCTGTGTATTTGAAGCTATGGAAGAGGGAAAGTATGAGACCTTGGGTCTCCCAACAAAGCAAAAATCTACTAACATGGGGGAAGGACCCCTATGTAGATTCTTTTTGTACTATTTACAGCTTATTGATATGGAGAATGTTTTTGGCAGACATATAATTGCTTGGACTACTGAGAATTCAGTAATTACTGAGAGAAAATATAATCATGCTGTTATATCAGAGAGTAAATAAAAGATAATTCTTTCCTTTAGCAAACTTATGAGCACAATTTCTTGTCCAGTAATACAAAGATTATAAATACTGGACTTTGAGAATTGGTCATATGTGTAGCAGCAAGCACCCCAAGCGTCCTCAGGGTTTGCAGCTACCACAGGTTCTTGGATCTGCTTTGTTAAAGGAAAGCAACTCAAAATGGGTTAACAAGCTTACTTTAATCAGTCAGACATATATCGTTTACCTTGTTCAGGAGAAAAGGTCAGCACCCTGAACCTCAAAGTATACAAGCATAATTATCAAGACAGAAACATCAAGTAGACAGATTTCCAAACTGTCCAACCATTACATCCATACCCAGTCAACATCTGGGTTTCCACATTCTGGGTTTTTCAAAGCCGGGGGACTCTCAACAACGGCTTCCCAGAATTCAGATCTAATCACAGAATACTTCTCAAAGTGAGTCCCAAAACAAAGCTACACATCAGGGCTTATATAGCCTTCTCCTGGCTCAGAGAATGTAACAACCTTATTGACTCACTGGCCAATCAAGAAGTATCTACTGAAAAACAAGCTTCCCACCCCAGGCTTCAGGTGCACATTAGCCTAGGGGCAGGGAAGATCTTTAAAATTTACATTCTTATTACATTGTATCTACTGAAAAACAAGCCTCCCCCACCCCAGGCTTCAGGTGCACATTAGCCTAGGGGCAGGGAAGATCTTTAAAATTTACATTCTTATTACAATATGCAAATAGCTAAGGGAGTACAAGATTTGAAGAAGAAAGTATTGATACCAGGTGGAGTAGCCTAAGCTAAAACTTGGGAAATTAGACAAATTCACTCTTCAGTTTCTTCCTCTTGCCTTTTATTTTTTCCTTCTTGTTCAAAATTAAATCTTCTACTATCCCTCCCCCTGCTCCCTATTTCTTCTTGTTTCCCTAATTATTGAGATCCATACACTGAGACATCCTACCCAGGTCTGTTTTCACTATGCATTGTCTCATCCATGCTCCAAAATGACCTATTCTCCCCTATACCATCTCCCTCTCCTCCTTAGGACTATGCTGGCAAATGTTTAAAAACCAGCCCTCTGGTGTAAAAAAAAAGTACTCTTGACATACTTTGAAGTTTCATCTTCATTATTAACACTTTTCTCCACCACTTTTTTTTTTAAGCAATTGGGGTTAAGTAATTTGCTCAATGTTACACGGCCAGTTATTTCTGGGTGTGGTGCTAAGTATCTGAGCCCGGATTTGATCGCTAGGTCATCTTGACACTAGAGCCAATGCTCTTACTCGCTGAGCCACCTGGCCACCCCTAAGCAAATCGGTTAAGTAACTTGCTCAAGGTTACACGGCCAGGTGCTTCTGGGTGGGTGCTAAGTGTCTCCACCGCTTTTTAAAGTCTAGACAATCAACAAACCAATACATCAAGCCTTGATCTTTAACACTGCCATTTTCCAAGGTGTAAATGCTCACTCTGAAAACTGTTCCAAGCTGGCTCCAATACACTTCCATATCCCCTCCACTCCCTATTCTACTATCATCTGTCAAATGAAAAAAGAAATCCAATTTACTCACTGATTCATTCAATAAATAGTTATTAAGCTTCTATAATGCACATAGCACTGTGCTAGGCACTGGGGAGATTTATTTTTTAAACTGAATCTCTCATATCATTGGTATAAAGAAGACCTAGTTAGGAACCTTCTATGATCACTTGAGACACTGAGTGGTTATCAACTTCTGGGGATAACACAGCTACCGTAGTAAATGTCAAAGGCAGTACTCAAACTCAAATCTTCATATTTCTGAGACTGGCACACCATCTTCTACACATCATATTCCCTCTACTTACCTCAAGATTTTATGGGCATCCTACACTTTAGTAGACCGTTATTGTGAAGGTGGTGACTAAAAAAAAAAAAAATATATATATATATATATATATAACCTGATAGTAAATCTTCTAATACTTAGCTTCAGCAAATTTAGCTGAGCTGATGACTACTGATAGATATAAAGTCTGAGACTGCCTAAAAATCTGAAACCTTTCCATTTTGGTAAAACCTCCCTGAGCTTGGATTCTACTAGAACAACTTTTAAGACACTATGATAAATTCCATGTTTTAATGAAATTTGAAGTAGGACTTTAATGAAGAAAATAGAAATAATGCATTGTTATATATTAGCACATAAAATATTATTGTATAAATATACTCATTTGGGGCAAAAACACATTTTTTTCTAAAAGTAAATAAGCCTTTGCCATACTAAAATACAAGAAATTCTAGTAAGTTAGATGGAAGAAGAAATACATTTAGAATGGCAAACAAACATAGAAAGGCAGGATTTTCACAACTGAGGAGGTTACTAATAAAAACAGCTCATTCATTTTCATTCTCCACCCTCTTCCTACCCTCATTCTTAAGCAAAATCATACATAGGATGGAGTGACTACAGCTTTGTTACAGTGAGCTGACATATCTTGGGAAGTAATAGAGTTAAATGAGAATGAGATGTGGAGTGAGAGGACATGGTTTCAAATGATACCCTGTCATCTATTAACCAAGGCTGGTCTTGGGCGAATCATTTGAAGTATGTGAGTCTCATTTAATTCTCACAATAACTCTGGAAAATAGGTACTTTTATTAGACCCATTTTAAAAATTAGAAAAAGGGGGCAGCTAGGTGGTGAAGTGAATAGATTACCGGGCCTGGAGTCAGGAGTACCTGAGTTCTAATCCAGCCTCAGACACTTAAACAAAAAAAACTAGCCATGTGACCTTGGGCAACTCACTTAATCCCAATTGTCCTCCAAAAAAAGCAAAAAAAAAATTAGGAAACTGAGGCAACCAGCAGTTTAGTGACTTATCCAGAATCACATAGCTAATAAGTCTCTGAGGCCTGATTTGAACTCTGTACCTTCCCCCCCATGGCTTCTAAGGTCCTTTCTAACTCTGTAACTATGATCCTATGATAATGATCTTCCCCTTGCCCTTATATAGCTCAACTTCTGTAATCAGGACCTTCCTTCATTTCTATGTAGGAGGCAGATTTAGTTAATTGAATCAGGGGAAATAGGAAAACACCCTGGTATAATAAGTTTAGAGTATAAATCCTATGTCTTTGAAGCATCAATACACAAGATACCTTAGGAGAAGGGAAAATAGATATATATGTAGATAAAGATGAGATAGCTGTCAGTCTATATGTGTATATATATAGAAAGATAGGTAGATAAATAGATAGGCACTATGTATATATGTATAGACAAAGATAGTAGATATATTTACACATACATTATAGGATTCTGAATACATGCAAAAAGCTGTCCATGGAACATATATATATCCATGTCTGTCTGTCCATATATCTCTGTCTGTCTCTGTATACACTCACATATAAGTAAGGTATATGTGTATAATATATATGTATATATAATATGTGTATCTATACATGTATGTATCCATGGGTATATGTATACATGTGTGGCATTTATACCCATATAGATATAGAGCTGGAGACACATATGTATTGCACATATATACCATAAATACACACACTGACACATTATATGTATATTAAATAATTATAGGTGTTTGTGTCCATGTGTATATATGCACACCTACAGAGTGCATTTATGTGTGTGTGTGTTATGTATATAAGGCACATCTATATATGTATACATATGAATAGAATCTATATGTATATTTACACATGTATATGTGTATCTATGTATTTGTGTATTTGAAGTATATGTTTATAAGGTGTGCTTATGTGTGTATTTATTTATGTTAGGTACATTAGAATATATATATGTGCATGTAAGGTATAAGTATATGAGGTCTATATGTTTATCATATACACATATACGTATATCTATGCCTGTGAAGAATTGATAAATATGGGTATATAGATGTAGATATTAGTACAGTTTATGTATATAAAATATAAGGGGTATTTCTATACTATATGTGTAAGGTATACATATATAAAGTATATATTATGTATATATGTATAGCGTAAAGTAATGATGATATGAATCATTCAGTAGTAGTAGTAGTAGCAGTAGTGGTAGTGGGGTGTATGAGATTTTCAAGAAGAAGTAGCATCTCTGGTGTGAGGGCTTGCCAAATTCTTTTCAGGACTATCTTTGGTGTCTTCTGGTATTCAGCTTGCACTTGTGATTCCAAGAAGCTGTATCATGTACAGTGTCCACAGCCCAGTAAACCTTCTTGGCAAATGAGTTATACCAAGTGAAGGCTAATTCACAGGCCTGTGGGATAAGTTAAGGAGCTGTATTCCCCAAGCATGTGAAGACTTCCCCAAGGGGAATGGGTGAATGAGAACAATTTTTTTTTCCAACAGCCGTGAAAACAGCTGAAGAAAAAGCTGTAGAGTTCTTAGAGCTTGATCAGACATGGAAGAGGCCAAGGTCACCCACTGCATCCTAGGACATCATTAGTCATCCTGACTTTTTTCTTGCCACTGGACTGATGACTGTGGTAGAGAGAATGAGACTGACAACTCTGGTCAATTCTGCCTCATTTAAATCCATTTCACACAAATCAAGACATCAACCCATGATGTCATTGGTCCTCTTAGAAAATGAAGGACAAACAACATTAGTAGTAGTGGAAGGAGGAGGAGTTGTAGTTGTAGAAGTAGCTACCATTGACATAGTGTTCACTATGTTCCAGACATTACACTAAGTGTTTTACCATTATCTCATGTGAACCCCACAAAAACCCTGGGCTTGTTTTAGTTATTAATTTGTTTTCAGTCATGTGTGACTCTTCATAACCCCATTTGGGGTTTGCTTGGCAAAGTTACTATAATAGCTTACCATTTCCTTCTCCATTTTACAGATGAGGAAATGAAGGTAAGCAGAATTAGATGACTTGCCCAGGGTCACACAGCTAGTAAGTATCTGAGTTTGGATTTGAAATCAAGTCTTCCTTACTCTAAGTCCTTCATTCTATCTCCTGTACCACCTAGCTGCCCCAAACCTTGGAAGGCAGGTACTATTATTATCTGCATTTTAAATGAGGAAACAGTAAGACAAAGGTTAAGTGATATGCTTGAGGTCACACTGCTAGTAAATGTCTAAGGCTGAATTTGAACTTCGATCTTTCTCACTCCAGTTCTGGTCCTCTATTCACTGTGCCACCTATCTGCCACTGTACTACCTAGTCAGCTAGGTACACAGACACACACACATGTATATATACACACATATATACATTATAATAGATTTATATGCTTCATTAATATGTAATATACCAGGGCGGCCAGGTAGCATAGCGAGTAAGAGCACCGGCCCCAGTGTCAGGATGACCTGGGGATCGAATCCGAACTCAGACACTTAGCACCCACCCAGAAACACCTGGCCGTGTAACCTTGAGTAAGTTACTTAACCCCAATTGCTTTAAAAAATAATATGTAATATACTCATATACATATTACCTTTTATAGACAAATTTTATATACATAGATACATGCATATACCTTACATATATATTATACACACCTTACATACATAGATATGTGTATACATTATCGATATATGTATATAAATAGAAACATAAACATATACACATACTTCCCAATACATAAAATTGTAGAATCTTCTGTCTCTAGAGAGAGGTTCATACTTCTGGAGAAAAATCAGTTTTCCTAAACACTATCAGCATCCATCAAGAGGGAATAGAAGACAGGGAAGTAAAGAGGAAATTCTGGTGCAAATGGGACAGTGGCACATAAAAATATACTGGGGAAGGGAAGGCATAAAAATTGTCCACACAATCCAGGATCAATAAAATTTCATTAATAACACAATATTTTTTCTCTTCTCTGTCTTTTATAAAACTAGTTACTTCTAATAATGAGATACAAGAGAAAAATGGAAGGAACAAAGATCTATCAAGCAATAACTGAAATTACTTAGAGGAGAGAAATCAAAATAAGTGCTTTAGAAGCTTTAATTATACAATGAACAAAAACTAAAGAAGGAATAAATAAGTATAAAGACTATGAATTAAAAATAAAAGTTTTGAATAGTTAGAAAGAGAAGAGAATTAATGAGAATAAAATAAACTTTTTTTAAAGAAAAAGATGCAGAATTTTAAAAAAATAATTGAAACAAAAATTGAAAAAATGAAAGGAAATTTTTTTATTAACTACTTGACTGAGAGAAAACAAGAGTGGAAGAATTATATAACTAGATAAAAGAAAGAAAAATAAAGGAATTAATTCAGTAAATAAAACTGCAAAAAAAAAACATCTAAAAGAGAAATCAGGAAAGAAAAAAGGAAATTACATTATGCTAAAAGAAATACTAGATGATGAACCAATATCTAGATTAAACTTATATGCTATGAATGCTTGGCATTTATAAATTTATAAAAGAAAATAAACTGAATCACAAGAAGATATAGATATTAACAGAATAATGAACCTCAATGTCTACCCTTCAGTTTTTGACAAATCTAACAGAAAGATAAACAAGAGGGAAAATACATAATTGAACAAATTGCTGGGGAAACTAAAGCTAAAAATATCTTCGAAATGAGATTGCTAAAAAAGAAATCATTTTTTCAGACAAGAAGAGTGATACAAATTGATTTAGACCTTGGTTCCTGGCCATGGCATCATAGCAATTTAAAGGTAGAACAGCTCTCAGAGGCCACCTAGTCTAATTAATTTTCTACAAAGAAATTCTCACTGAAATACACTTGATAAGTATTCATCTATCCTCTCCTTGAAGATCTCCAGTGATGGAAAACCTGAGGTGGGCTGCAGCTGGCTTGCACTGACTCATGAGAGCCAGTTATTAAATTTTCAGCAAGAAAATTCATATTCTATGAATTATGGCTTACTTTATTTTTGTTGAATGTCTAGATAGAACTTAGATAGTGATGGAGATGTTCATGTTAATAACCTAAAAGGTTAATAATGTCGATTTAAATTAAAAGTGAATTGAATATACATTTTACTCCACACCCATGGGGGGAATCTACCACCTCCTAAGGCAACCCATTCCACTTTTGAACAATTGTTAGGAAGTTTTTTTTTTTTTTACATCAACACTAAAGTTTCCTCATTACAACATCCACCTCTTTTTTTTTCTTTCAGTGACAACTAGAACAAGAATAAATCAAGTCTATTCTACCACATGACAGCTTTTCAAAGACTTGAAGAGATATTATACTACCCTCCTTACCCCTCCCTCTTCTTCTCCCTGTTTCTCCAAAATAGTCCTCCTGCCAAATAGTGGCATAGACTCAATTTCCCTCACCATCCTGGTTATCCTCTTCTGGACATTCTCAAGTTTAGGATTATCAAATGGGATTTTCTCATGTTCCTTCACAAAGTTTAATTCAAATAAGGTATAGTGTAGAAATGACCTTGAGTGTAATGGGAGCCCTTTCAAAGCCTAGAATCAGTTGATTGTCTCACCATTACTTCTTAGAATCCCCAACTTCCTTGGAAGCTTACTGAAGAGCTTCTCCTCTAATGTGATGATTTTCCTAATCTCCCTAAGCTTCATGACATAATCTTGTCTCAATCTTGGGAATGAATTAATGCAAAAACATTTATCAAATGCTTGATAGATATCAGACACTCTGTTAGGAGATAGAGATACAAGTACAAAAATTAAATAATCCCTTTCCTAAAGAAACTTGTGTTCTAATGGGGGAAATAGCACATATGAAGAAAAAGTTAAAAAAAAAAGAAATCTGTGTCTAACAAATCCCAGCAGGAAAAGGCTCTTTTAACCATGAAAGATAGAAAGATAAACATCAAGATGGCCCAAGTAGACATCTGGGTAGAATATGAAGTGAGTGTACTAGGTAGCCTAATTGATCAAATGTTGAACTTGGAGTCAGGAAAACAAGAGTTCATATCCTTCCTTAGACATTAGTTATTTGTGAACAAGTTGCTTTAACCTCTCTGTGCCTCAGTTTCCTTATTTGTAAAATTGGGATAATAATAACCCCTACCACACTGGGTTGTTGTTAGGTCTAAATGAGTTAACAATATAAAGAGCTTTGCAAACACTAAAGTGCTATATATTCCTTATTTAATTACCAGGGAGCAGGGCAGATTACATCTATTATATCAATTGAGTTAAGTTACACTCAGTTACTCAGCAATTATAGCAGTTAAGTTCTGGGCTGATAATTCCAAAACTGAGTGATTCAATGACCCTAGGAACTACAATATGCTTTCTACCTATTTTGTATGGAAAAATAAATGCATATGTTTTTCTCCAATAGATGATAACCTCCTTCAGGAAGAAAGCTGCTTCACTTTTGTTTTTGTTTCTTTAGTTCCTAGAATATAGTAGGTTCTCAATGAGTACTTGTTAATTGATCTGTTTCAGAAGCCATAAAAGTCCTAATGTTAGAAATCCCTTTTTTTCAGTACTGGGTAAGCCAGCCTCATGTAACAGTGAAATGTATATGTTGTCAATTAATTGAAGAATGGCAAGATAAATTGTATTACATGAATGTGGTGGAATAGTACTATCCTGTAAGAACATAAGGAAAGTGGAGAGTCATGGAGAGATTTCCATTAACTAATGCAAAATGAAGTAAGCAGAGCAAAAAAAAATACATTCCATACTATAGCAATTCAATACAATACTATAGCAAAATAAAGTGAAGAATAACCAACACAAAGCAATCAAAATTAAGTGTTGTAAAATCATAAATAATAAACTTGGAACCAAAGAAGGACTACAAGATAATATTTTTCTCCATTACTTTAAAGAGATCAGAGTCCACAGAGGTAAAACATGGCTTTTATTTTAATTCTTCATCTATTTTTTCTTCAAAAATATTAAAATGGATGGCAAGACAAAAATAAATAAATAAATACAAGGAAGGAAATTATATCTTACTCAGAGGCAGCAAAGACAATGAAGTAATATCAATACTAAACATATGTGCACCAAATGGTATAGCATCTAGATTTTTGAAGAAGAAGCTGAAAGAGTTAAAAGAATCTCAAAAGCTCACTGAGGAGAATCATTGCTTCAGAATTAGATTGGAGCAAATGGAAGCTAATGACTTTATGAGAAATCAAGATGCTGTTAAACAGATCCAAACAGATGAAAGAATAGAAGGCAATGTGAAATATCTCATGGGAAAAACCACTAACCTGAAAAATGTATCCAGGAGAGATAATTTAAAAATTATTGGACTACTCGAAAGCCATGATCAAAGTAAGAACCTAGAAATCATCCTCCAGGAAGTTCTCGAAGAAAACTGTCTTGATGTTTTGGAACCAGAGGGCAAAATAGAGGTTGAAACAATCCACCAATCACCTCCTGAAAAAGATCCCAAAAAAGAAAACTTCTAGGAATATTATAGCCAGGTTCCAGAATTCCCAGATGAAGGAGAGAATATTACAAGCAGCCAGGAAGAAACAATTTGAACATTGTGGAAACACAATCAGGATAACCCAGAATCTGGCAGCTTCTACACTGAGGAATCGAAGGGTTTGGTATATGATATTCTTGAGGTCAAAGAGCTGGGATTAAAACCAAGAGTCACCTATCAGCAAAACTAAGTATCATGTTTCAGGGGAAAATATGGTCATTCAGTGGAATAGAGGACATTCCAGCATTCTTGCTGAAAAAAACCAGAGATGAATAGAAAATTTGACATTCAGATACAAGAAGCAAGAGAAAAATGAGAAGGTAAACAGGGAAAAGAAATGATAAGGAACTTATCAAAGTTGAACTATTAACATTCCTACATGGAAAAACAATAATTGTAACTTATGAAACTTTTCTCAGTAGTTGAAGGGAATACAAATATATATGTCTATATATGAGGGTATATGGGCAAATGAACATATATGTGAATGTGTGTATATATGTTTACAGATATACATAAATAGAGGGCACAGGACTAATTTAACAGGAAGGGATGATACTTAAAAGGTGAAATTAAGAGGTGAGAGAGGAATATAATGAGAGGAGATGGGGAGAGACAGAATGAGGTAAACTATCTCATATAGAAGAGTCAAGGGAAAATGGTTACAATGGAAGGGAAGAATAGGAAGGCAAAAGGGTTGGTCAACCTTATTCCCATTTAATTTGGCTTGAGGAGGAAATGAAATACACACTAACTAGGGTATGTCACTCTCCAGTAGAATAGGGAAGGGGATGAGAGTGGGGATGATGGCAAGGAGGGCAGTCTGGGGGGAAGGGTAGTTGGAAGTGCCCACTTTTGAAAAGGGACAAGATCAAAGTAGAGAATAGAACAAGTGGGAGGTGGGATAGGAGGGAGGGAAATAGTCTTTTCCAATATATCTAGTATATTATTGTTTTGCATTAGCCACACATGTACAACCTATACTGAACTGCTTATCTTCCCAGTAAGGGTGGGAGACACTGGAGGAAGGGAATGAATCTGGAATTCAAAGTTTTAAAATCAAATACTCAAATATATATACTATTATTAATACTATTTTACATGTAATTGTGAAATAAGATATACAGGCACTGGGGCATAGAGATCCACTGGAAAAGTTGAAAGGGGTATGGGAGAAAATATGGGAGAGAGCAGATTGGAGGAGGGGATATCCTTTGTGACTGCTATTTTGGGGCGGTGAGTAGGGGAAAAATGGGGAAAAATTTGTGACTCAAAATCTGGCAGAAATGATTGATTTAAATCAGAAATTAATAAAGCATTTGGAAAAAAAACCTACTTGAAATAATGTGCAACTGTAGGGAAGCTGCAGGATTCAAATGTGTGTGTGTGTGTGTGTATCAGCATCTCTATATATTGCCAACAAAGTCCACCAGCAAGAGATAGCAAGAGAAATTCCATTTAAAATAATTGGAAAATACTTGGTAGTCTATCTGTGAAGACATAATGGCAAGCAAAGATGTACTTACCACCTTGTTTCAGTTATTGAATTATTTACCACCTTGTTTAAGTTCAAGTTTGCTTGAGCTCTTGCCTATGATTATATTAAATTTTTGTTAAGACACAGAACTTGTAAAACCCACAGTGGGAGGGACTTGCCAAAGACATGAACAGGAAGGACATAAGATGTAGGCAGAACAGAGAGGAGCTAATGACCAGATAAAAAGCTGAGCTCAATCTAGGAGAGAGCAGGACTTAGAAAGAAACACTTGTGATGGAAGAGTTGAGAAGGAGAAAACTTGTGGTATCCCAGCACTCTGACTCTTCTGTCTGTGTTGATTTTTCTTTGTAATACTTTGTACAGAAGCCCTGGGACTTTACTGGAAGCCCTGAAAGAGAATTTTCTTGTTGTCTGTTTACAGAAATCCTGAAGGAGGGTTTCAGAGGTCCTGGGACTATACTGACAATTTGCATTGAGTTCTCAGACTTTGTGGGTCTATGTTGAGTTCTCAGACCTTGTTTGTGGGTCTGTATTGATTTCACAGGCAGAAAGTGAATTGATGATGGTGCCGGCAATGTGCATGAATGTTGTTTTAGCTGTGTTAAGTTCTGTCTTCCCAGAAACAGAAACTCTGAAGGACTTGAGGTGAACTGGACACTGTGAACTTCAATATGGAACAGGACAAGGAGCTGAATGAGGAGGTGAGAGCTGCCTACCTGTGAATACAGGTAACAATTGGGTAGATTCAGGCAAGAGATAGATCCTTGGAAGAGGAACCATGGAATCTGACAGTCAGTCTCAAGTCAAGATGAAAAGACCTCAACTTGGGTATTTAATGCTGACTGAGATCATGATTTACTGTGGCCTAGGAGTGGGACAACTTTGTACTCTATATCTTGTACCTCTTAAGAATGATTGAGTTAAGGATGATTGGAGACTAATCTCCAATCAAGAAGAAAGAAGACTTTTTGACTGAGAGAGTAAGACAATGTGACCTAGGGATGGAGAACTTTGACCTTTGCACTTTGTGTCCCTTAAGGACGATTGAGTTAAGGACTTACTGAATGATATATTTTTGTGAAAACTATGTGGCCACTTGGGTGATCAATTATTATATTATAACATTGTGAATGCTGTACTTTGGTTTCTGTGAATGTTTTGCTTTAGTGTACTGCTGAATAAATAGAAAGTTCACTATACTGTGTGATCAGAACCTTAAAGCTATTCACAGCAGCAGCCCTCTGGAAAGCTGCTTGTTCTTGGCTTTAGAAAAGACAAACTCAGGAACTATATATGACAGAACTTAACACAGCTAAAACATGTCCATCAATTGAGGAATGGCTAAACAAACTGTGGTATATGATTATGATGGAATATAATTGTGCTATAAGAAATGACAAGGAGGATGATTTAAAAAAAAAACCTGGAAAAACTTACATGATATCATGCAAAGTGAAGTGAGGAGAACCAGGAGAACATGGTACACAGTAAAAGCAATATTATATGATGAAGTGTGTATGACTGTGTTATTCTCGGCAATACTATGATGCAAGACAGTCCCAAAGGACTCATGATGAAGCATGCTATCCACCTCCTTAGGAAGAACTGATATTTTCTGAGTACAGACAGAAGCATGCTATCTTTCTTTAATTTTTATTTGAGTTTTCTTGGACAAAATTACTAATATGGAAGTATTTTACATGATTGCATATGCATAATCTATATCTGATTGCTTACTGTCTGAGGGAGAGGGGAGGGAAAGAAAGGGTGGGGGTTAGATTTCAGAATTCAAAACTGTTTTTTTCATTTAATAATCATTTTAACATGTAATTGGAGAAAAATATTATATGTATATGTGTGTGTGTTTTAAGATGGCTTTCTGGGAAGTGAGAGGACAAGAAATAAAAAGAGAAAATCTGGGTGATATTAAAAACAAAAATATCAATAAAAATCAGTTTTTTAAAAGAACATATGCTATAGCTAACATTTATCCCTATGCCCTGTTTTTTCTGATTAAACTATTAAAACATTTAGTGAATGAACAGATTTTCTTTCTCTCAAATACTATCCCCTGAGCTACTTTCTCCCCTCATAGAAAGAGCAGCTGTCAACAAAAAAACTTTGTTCCCCTAATAGATAAGGGCTTACTTCATTATTTTAAAATCTAAAAGTCACTGCCTATCAAGAACAAAAGGGAAGTATTATAAATAAGAAGAAATAGATACTTATATTATTCCAAGTTCTGAAGTCAATAGTGATCATAGGATCATAGAATTAGCGCTATAAAGGATCTCAGAGGCCATATAGTCTAATCTGATCCACAGATGTGGAGCCTGTGGCCCAGAAGGTTTAAATCTTTAAGCCTAAGATCAATGGACTAAGTTTCAGAGACAGGATGGAACCCAGAGCTCCTGACTCCAATGTTAATGCTCTTTCTACTGTATTCCATGATTTTCTATCAACACCTACAGTCATACACAAACACATGTACACAAGTCAGGTTTCATTGCTTCAGGGAAATGCCAGTGGATAGAACCCTCTACCAATATAGATCAACAGTTTTTCTCCAACCATACTCTAAGTTTCTTGACCAGAATGCTGAGAGGTTATGACTATTCCTGGAGCATTCAGGCTGTATGAGTCAGAGGCAGGACTCTATACTATAGCTCTCTAACTTTGAATCTGACTCTAACTTTATTTAAAAATGTAAAAATCATTCTTAGCTCACAAGTCATACAAAATTGGTAGTAAACTAGATCTGGCCTATGGGCTCTGATGTGATGACCACTATTCAACTTCGTGCCAAGAAGAAAAAAGAATTAAAATATGACACTGAATTTAACAATAAAGTGATAACTGAAAACCTTTCAAAAAGGAGTTTCAAAATGTGGTGGAGAAAGGGGTCAGATTGCAGATTATGGGCTAAATAGAAGCAGCTAGATGATTCAGTAATTAGAGCACAGGGCCTGGAGTCAGGAAGACCTGAGCTCAATCCAGCCTTAGACACTTACAAGCTGTGTAACCCTGGGCAAGTCACTTAATCTCTGTTTGCCTAGGAAGCAACTATGCAGTTCAGTGGATAGAACACATGAAGTCAGTAAGATCTGAGCTCAAATCCAGCCTCAGACAATTGCTAACTATGTTGAATTATGGGTAAGTCACTTAACTTCTGATTGCCTTACTCCACTGGAGAAGGAAATGGCAAACCACTGTAATGTCTTTGCCAAGAAAACCCCATGGACAGTTGGTCCACGGGGTATGAAGTGTTGGACATGACTGAAGAGGAACAATAACAAGGGCTAAATGGGCACACAAAATGGAGGCCTCTGGCATAAACACTATTTTTTCAAGACATTTAAAGGATAACGGAAGGGAGAGAGAAGTTTTGGCAAGCAGAACAGGCATACGGGACAAAAGTCGGTAGGGAGTTCTTTGGTGCTTTTTGATTTGTTTTGTTTTTTAGGATTGAGGAGATCTAATTCCTGTAAGCAGAAAGACAGAAGCCAGTGGCGAGGGACAGACAGGAGATGCTAAAGTAAGGAGGTGACTTTAGATTGACTTTAATTCTTGTGAGACTTGAATACAGATTCTTGTAGGCATAATGCAACGAATTTACTTCTGCAGATGTATGTAATCTTTCATTTAGTACCTTACCACGTACTTTATAGTCGCAGGGACCTTGGTGTTTTGAAGTTTTGTTTTTTGTTTTTGTGTAATATGTCCTCTGGAGAATCGTGTCACCTTTGTGAGCTATGTGTATCAGTTTAAGTCCTTGAGACAGTCACCCAGGGGCTCTGCCTGCTGTTCCTGGGCAGAATTTAGTACTGCAGCAGGTGCATAGGTCACCTTCTGGAGCCCTGAGCCTTGATAAAGACAGGGGTGGTGATTCCATAGAAATAGAAGCAATGTAAGGAAATGTTTCCTCAACACCATTTCTACTTGTTAAGAAAAAATAAAACAAAGCAAAAAGCAGAGTATTTTTATTTCACAGAAACAAAGCTGGACAAGACTCAGATATGAGAGCTTGCTTCCTCTTTGAAATCAGTGAGGTATGGCTATTTCGTCCCTTCTCTTCTCAAAGTAAAGGTTTGAGGCAGGGAAGGGGATTGTTGAGGTCATGCAGTCAGGACAACAGAGTAAGTGGAATCATCAATAATGAGTCAACCCAGCAAGAGATTCATCTCTAAGCTCTGACTCCCAGGCAGGACTACAGGGCATAGGAAGAAAAGAGAATTAAAAGGAAGGCATCTGTCTCCTCATATGCTGTTGTGATATTTAAAAGAAAGGACTCTATGTAATTCCATCTTGAACAATAAACTCTTCATACTTTTTATTTCCCAAAATTGTATTTTCCAGTGATGGAATAGTGTTCATGAAATGTCCCTGCATACCCTATTTCCTCATGAAGTTAATTTTAGCAAACCAGCTTAAATTGCCTCAATGGACATTTAACCCCCTTGTCTTTCTACTTCCAAACCTTTGAGCAATAGATAATCCATCGTGCTGATGACCTACTGAGCACAAGGATATCAAGGAAGAGATATTCCCCTTTATCCCTTCCCTCAGATTAATAAACCCTCCTGGAATTGGCATTATTCAGTATCATGCAGCAAAGATGCAACTTACTGATAAATTAGACAGGCATGAAGGTGAGACTTCCTACCCACCCCCCACAGGTAACATTTGGGTGGGGAGTAAACATTATCATCTACAAAGGATATTTGCAGAGAAATTCAACTTTACTATAATGAGATAAAACAATCCATTCAAACCCTGACATGTTTTTTAACGGTTCTTCATAAGCCGAATGCAACCACTTTTCAGAAAGAAACTGATTTAGAACAAATAAACAAGCAAAAAAAACATAGGTAACTCTACATCAAGGTATAATCATAGCTGAAGGTCAAGAAAAGATTCAGTTTGTTTGTACAGCAAAGCTCTAATCTATTTTTGATGCAAGATCTCCCTGCAAAGACAAAGAACTTAGAAGCCAGTAAAGACACAAAACTCCATTCTGTTTGTAAATCTTCTAAAGGCTATTGAGGGGGGAGCCAAAGAGAATATTTTGGGGAAAGTGAATTTACTTTAATTTAATTTCTAGTCAGAGGAAGGGGGAAAGGGTAAAGAAAAGAATTTCTAAAAAGGACAAGAGTTAAAACTGTGGCAGGAAGAATACAGATTAATGTGAGAGCAGAATAACCTAGCAGAAGTGTTGTTAAACACTAAAATCGATGAGTGAGGGTGATTTCACCTTCAGCAGAAAACAGAATAGGAAGAGGAGAGTTACCCAGTTCTGTACTGAAGTAAAGTCTAAACTGGATAACATGAAAGATGTTGCCAGTCCTTTACTCTATAACCAATATACTGTCCAGGGTATGTGAAAATCCAGTATGAAGATAAGATCCAACAATCATTTATTAAGTGCCTATTGTGTTCAAGGAATTGTTCTGAGGAGGAAAAAGATTCAATGAATGTAGGCCTTACTTTAAAGGCACCAGACGTCTTTTGGCCTTAAATATTCCCTTAATGCTAGCAGTACCTGTACAAGGAACCAAGAGCTAAGTCCTGACTCTTAAAGAACAGATGAATCAAAAGACTTTTTATACATTTTAGAACTATCCCACTTCAGGATGAGCATGTCACAAAACTTTGGACTTCCATTTGTTACAGAAAGAAGTTTCTTGTTTGATTACAAATGGAGCAGGGACTATTTACATTTTATGGTCTTAGGATGTCTGTTTTTCTCTCATGTGGAGTAAGTCCCAAGATAAGGGGAATCTCACCTCTGGTCTTTGAAGTTGCTGACACAGGGAAAGACATTTTTAAATCAATCAAAGCAGTTTGTTTGATTAATTCAGACTTTGACCAAAATATATTTAATGATTATCTATATATGTGTGTATGTATATGTATATATGTGTATTTGTATGCGTGTTTGTGTATGTATTTATACATATATAAAAGGACTTACTCCAGGCAAAATACTTTGGTACTAAAGAAAATACAAAGATAAATATAACATCAAATATGAATACAAAATACAAATGCCTTCATTGTCCTGAAAATTTAGTAGGTAGCTAACAGTAGCAATTTTAGGGAAGAATGTACATTGATAATATGCTCTCTTGCCTAATCCCATATGTGGACAAGGGCATACATTTATGAGAGGATTGATCATATTATGTATATAAAATGTCACAATAAAACAAACTGGCTTGGCTTCATGAAAATACTGCTTTAAAAATACTAAATTTATTTGTAGGATACATTTCTATTATATGTTGATACATGAAAAAATAATTGATACTATTTTCATTATTTGAATTCATGTTTTTTGTTGTGCTATTTATTGCTAAAGTACATCATATTAATCCAATAGACCATTGTCGCTGTAATACTATATATTTATTGCATTAATATTTGTTTATTAATGCAAAATAAGTTAATTTATTAATAGACATCTGGTGGCACAGCAGAGACATTGTCGATCCTGGAGTCAGGAAGACCTAAGTTCAAATCCAGCCTCAGACACTTTCTAGTTATATGACCTTGGTAAAAATCACTTGACCTCTGTTAGCCTCAGTTTCTTCAACTATTAAATTGGGATAATAACAGCACCTACCCAGCAGGGTTATTGTGAGGATCAAATGAGATAATATTTATAAAAAGCACATAGCACAGTGTCTAGGATATGGTAAATATCACAAAAATGTTTAAACAAGATAGGAACTAGAGTAACTAAGGGATACTTGGGGGTTTTGTAGTTGAAAAGCACAAAGGTCTCCTAATATTTAGGATAGACCCAGAACTCAAGAATGTGGACATTTTAAGGATATTCAGCAGAAAATGAAAGAATTGGAAGAATGTACCATTCAGGCCACTGATATTAAGGCAAGTTAGACAACTCAGGAAGTTTTTTTTTTCTAATAGGGCCTGAGAATTTTGATACTAGAGAGATAACTAAGGAATTAGTAGTATGGAATTATTCCTAGAAATTTCAGAATTTTCTACCCTTTGAGAATGAGCAATTGGTTAAAGATGTAGGAGCCCTTCTAACCAAAGGAGGCAGTCCTGCAGAGAGAAGAAAGGTTTCAATTAAATTCAGGAATTCCATCTCATTTATGAGTAAGATTGAGGCTATACCCTCAATGATATATAGATGCTGTAGGCAAAAATTTGGCATTTTTTTCTGGACGTGAACTATATTCCACTGGAGAACAACCCTTGTAGACTTGAGCTGGATAGATAAGAGTGTACCTAGGAAACTGGAAGACCCCTGAACCAGACTAAATGATGAAAGTGACAGAAAGCCTTTGGGGGATATCTCAAGTGACAATGAATAATCTCATAGAGGCAAGGCCAGATCTTATGGCACATGACTGTTTACAAACTGCTTGAAAAACAGCAGATAAAAACACCACTATGCTAATTTAATTTCTAATACTGTGCAGTGCAAAGGAGAAAAAGCTGTTGAATTACTTTTTTTAGGATTGAATGATGGATGCATAGACTGAGACAGATAATTGGCCCTGTAGATCCTGAGAATTCAGATACAATAATAAGAAGGAAGATACAATAGCCAGCAATGGTCAAAGTAACACAGATACTCCTGAGCTTCAAAGATCAAAAAGAGATGGAACAATTTACAATCCTACTCACCTTAAAGAGAGGGAGGACTGAGGGAATGGAATGTACAAAAGCTGGATATAAGAACAATTCTATAAGGGAATGATTGGAGTAATATATATATATATATTCTTATATATATATATATATATATATATATATACATATCTATATATACACACACACATATATATGTGTACATATATAGTAATAGATAAATATACAATATATATTAATATAACCTTTTGTTATAATTACATATTAGATCACCATACTTACGTTGGATGTACTGCCAAAGAGAATGTAGCATTGGTCAGGAGGGAGTTAAAATCTTCTGATCCAGCTTCAGGAAACTGGAGTGGGGCCAAGGAAAGAGTTCACCTTGGGCCCCTAAGACAATGACCTTCTCATTAAGTCCTTATGTGTCTATTCCACCTATGCTCGTAGGACTCTTGCAGAGATGATGATAAAAATTAATAATATGAACTGATGCTGTCCTAGACGGTGGATTGTAAGTTATCATTATTTTCCAATGTTTGTGACAAGTATTTCAGTAAAATAACCTTAAAGTCTCTGACAGGGGTTGGACTTGGTGGTTTGAGTAATAAAGACTATTCATACCTGAGATACATCCAAGTGAGTATGAAATTTCCCACGGAAGTTGTTATTTGCCAGAAAAAAAAGTGGACACTGTGGGATGTGTCCAGGCCTCCCAATACTCACAGGAGCATCAGCACTGATTGGAACTAATTCTATTCTTTTAAAAAGTTCTAGCAGGATACTGGGGAGAAAAAAGGACTCACAAGTTAGTTGACTAATGGAAAGTGAACCCATATAAAGTTATTGAGAGACTGAGCCACTTTCCTGTTTACAAAACCATCCTAGAGAATAGAGGGGACAAACTCCATTATGAATGTTCACTGTGATCACCTATTACCCACAGGACAATTAGTTGGATAGCAGGGAGAATTGATATATACTCAATATGCAAAGACTGAGGAAAAGAAACTGTCTACTATCTGTATAAAGAATTTCTGACTTAGATGTGAGTGATGAAAGTAATAATCCAATGGAGCAAAATCTGTATATTATTACAAGGCAGGGGAATTAAACCCAGAGACAACTCTTTTCCTACCCAAAACTCCTCCGAAAGTGATTTAATCCACAGAGCACATACTGATAGATAACCTGACATGAGTGACCATTCAAATGTAGACAAACAAGTCTATAATGACCCTGATGTTCTGCCCATACTGACTACTAACTCAAGTTTAAGAGCAGAGAGATTAGTCAGTGACAAGAGAACTAGGCCAATTAGACCAATTACTAAGCTTTTATGTTGTTAGAGGAAAACATAAAGATGTAATTACACATGTATTTGGGCAACAAAACTAAAGATTGGCCATGTGAAATGTGTCTTGCATATAATTTTATGTGTTTATTTGCTCTACATGTAAATTACTGCACATGTTGCTTGTTTCTCTGTTACAATCATTTGACTACATTTTGTGTTACATCCATTTGATTGCATTTTGTGTTATATTCATTCTATAGCAATGTCAGTTTGTTAATTGCCTTGCACATATGTTACTGCTGATAGTAAAGTTGGATTTATATCTAGGTCTATTGATAATGCTATTATTGCAACTAGCTTGCTTTGCTTTGTTACATAGCCAGACTTGTGGCATATGATTGGTTGCTGTGTACTATGAATATCCATATACTTTTAAAATGTGTATGTGTCATGTCCTGCATATAGTTTGGCATGTTGTCATTATAGTATCTTCCCAGGTGATGTTCCATATAATGCCATTTCTACTGTATTACTATCAATTTGAATTTGTTTTATGTCAGTTTTAACAGTGCTGAAAGTTGATTACCTGGGACACCAGGAAAATCACTCTTGTTTCAAAGTACTGAGGTTAGTATTTATACTATATAGATACAGGTTTTAGACTTTCCCCAGCTGTTATCTGCAAGGGACTGAAAAGAGTTTCAGCACAGAGAAAGAATCTGACCCAAACTCCAAAGCCCTCTGGTATGAGAATCCGTCCTCATTGGTTGAGATCAATCCCCTTTACTGGCATGAGATCCAGTCTCAGGTTCTTCTGGCTTCTAGTTTTAAGGGAAAAGATACATGATACCAACCTCTCTTTAGCCCTCCTGAAGAGAAAACAGAACCTGGGAGGAAGCCATTATGAAAAGGGCTAAAAATCTATGTCATGTCTGTAATCTCAGCATGGTATACCAGAGGCTTCAGAGAATTTTCCTCTTTGTCTGAGATCTGACACTCTCTTGGTTGAGCTGAGTTATTTCTCCCTCAAAAGGAGATTTCATTCCCTGTGTATTGTCTGGAATATATTCTCATATGTATACTTTCTCTGATTTCTATATAGCAAGCAAGCTAGATAGATGGGTTTATTTGTTGTGTGTTCATTGTGGAACTGGCATTTCATGAAAGGCAGTAAGCCTTGGATCCAAAGTTTAGGGGACCCATTTCCCCATAAAGAAATAGTTATCAGAAAGTAAGCTTAAAGTTATTTCCACTAAACTAAAATATTTAAGGGAACAGATCAATATATTTCTAACTATTCTATTTCTCTAAGGAGAACAGTGTCCAGCTTTTGGCTTCAAACACTGGCAGGAATTAAAGTCTTCCTTGGAGAAGTGTTGGGGGAGGAGATACCAGATTTGACTATTATTTCTTCCCTGTGAGCCACATTGGGACTGAAATGATTCACAAAGACAAAAACATTGCTCTTCCCCTCTAAGAACTCACACTCCAATGGAAGAAACACCTTGTTGAAACAATGTGTAGTACATTGTTATAGCATGTTGTTTATAGTTACATAGATATATATAGTTGTAGCATGTTGTTTTACATATTAATCACACATATGCATCTGTGTGTATGTATATAAATATGCATGTTATAAATTGCATATATATTACATAGAAAACAAATTCTGAAAGAAAGTACTAGCCGTGGGGAAAAGGGGCAGAGGGAAAGTGGGGAAGATCTCCTATGGGAGGCTGAATTTGAAATATCATTTTTTTTCAAATGCTTTATTAACTTCTGATTTAAATCATTCATTTCCGCCAGATTTTGAGTTGCAAATTTTTTCCCGTTTTTCCCCTACCCACCACCCCAAAATAGCAGTCCCACAGGATATTCCCTCCTCCAAACTGCTCTCTCCCATACCCCTTTCGAATTTTCCAGTGTATCTTTATGCCCCAGTGCCTGTATATCTTATTTCCCAATTACATGTAAAATAGCATTAATAATAGTACATATGTATTTGAATATTTGATTTTAAAACTTTGAATTCCATATTCATTCCCTTCCTCCTTTGTCACACACCCCCAATGGGAAGTCAAACAGTTCAGTATAGGATGTACATGTGTGGCTAATACAAACCAATAACATAGTAGATATATTGTAAAAGACTGACTATATTTCCCTCTCTCCTATCCCACCTCTCACTTGTTCTGTTCTCTACTTTGATCCCATCCCTTTTCAAAAGTGGGTTCTTCCAACTTCCCTCCCCCCTCCCCAAGCCTACCCTCCCTTCCATCATTCCCTCTCTCATCCCCTTCTCCACCTACTCTCTTGGAGGGTGAGATACCCTATTTAGAGTGTATTTCATTCCCTCCTCAAGCCAAATTCAATGGGAATAAGGTTGACCCATCCCCTTTTGCCTTCCTATTCTTCCCCTCCGTTGTAACCATTTTCCCTTGCCTCTTCTGTATGAGATAGTTTACCCCATTCTGTCTCTCCCCATCTCCTTTCATTATATTCCTCTCTCACCTCTTAATTTCACCTTTTAAGTATCATCCTTTCCTGTTAAATTGGTCCTGTGCTCTCTATATATACCTGCAAACATATATACACACATTCACATATGTATTCATATATATATTTCTATTCCCTTCAACTACTGAGAAAAGTTTCATAAGTTACAATTATTGTTTTTCCATGTAGGAATGTTAATAGTTCAACTTTGATAAGTTCCTTATGATTTCTTTTCCCTGTTTACCTTCTCATGCTTCTCTTGCTTCTTGTATCTGAATGTCAAATTTTCTATTCAACTCTGGTTTTTTCAGCAAGAATGCTGGAAAGTCCTCTATTCCACTGAATGACCATATTTTCCCCTGAAACATGATACTCAGCTGGGTAGGTGACTCTTGGTTTTAATCCCAGCTCTTTTGACTTCAGGAATATCATATTCCAAGCCCTTCGATCCCTCAGTGTAGAAGCTGCCATATCCTGGGTTATCCTGATTGTGTTTCCATAACATTCAAATTGTTTCTTCCAGGCTGCTTGTAATATTCTCTCCTTCATCTGGGAATTCTGGAACCTGGCTATAATATTCCTAGGAGTTTTCTTTTTGGGATCTTTTTCAGGAGGTGATCGGTGGATTCTTTCGACCTCTATTTTGCCCTCTGGTTCTAAAACATCAGGGCAGTTTTCTTTGAGAACTTCCTGGAGGATGATTTCTAGGTTCTTACTTTGATCATGGCTTTCAGGTAGTCCAATAATTTTTAAATTATCTTTCCTTGATCTATTTTCCAGGTCAGTGGTTTTTCCCATGAGATATTTCACATTGCCTTCTATTCCTTCATCTGTTTGGATCTGTTTAACAGCATCTTGATTTCTCATAAAGTCATTAGCTTCCAATTGCTCCAATCTAATTCTGAAGCAATGATTCTCCTCAGTGAGCTTTTGAGATCCTTTTTCCATCTGGCAAATTCAACTTCTTAAGGCATTCTTCTCCTCATTGCCTTCTTGAGCTTCTTTTGCCATTTGAGTTAGTCTGTTTTTTAAGGTGTTAGTTTCCTCAGTCAGGCTGTTGACTCTCATTTCATAATTTTCTTGCATCGTTCTCATTTCTCTTTCCAATTTTTCCTCCACTTCTCTTATCTGCTTCTTAAGGTCCTCTATGGCCTGTAACCAGCTCATATTTTCCTTTGAAGCTTTTGGTGCAGGAGTTCTGACTTCACTGTCTTCCTTATGTTCCATGCTTTGTTCCTTTTTGTCCCCAAAATAGGAGTGTAATGTTGGAATCTTGTCTGCTTTGTTTCCTTTGCCTGGTCATGTCACCCCTCAGTCACTTGACCCCTGGGTTTTTTGCCACAATAGGACTCTGCCACCAGACAGGGGAGCTTTCGTCCCAAACGCTGGGGTTTTCTCAGCTGCCAGAGGTATTAGATGGGTGCCCTCTCTGAGGTCTCCATACTCTCTGGCAAGCTGGACACACACCCCAGAACCTCCACCCTAGACTGCAATCCAGATCCAAGCAGGTTAAAGCACAAGCGATTAGCCCTCAGACTGGTGCTCGGTCCCCCTACACTCTGCAGGCCAGGAGCTGAAGCTGCCACTTGGCGCTGGCTGGGTGTGCTGGGCATCTCAGCTGCTTCTTGCCCCAGGGTGCAAAAGCCGTGCACTCCCACTTACTGGGTACCAAAGTCCGGACTGCACTGACCTTTCACTTTGTCCTTAGCATCTGTGTGTTGATAAATCTGGAAACAGCCGCAGCTGCCGCTGATCTGGAGTCCCTCTGGCCAGTGGCTGATCAGGTCCGCCCTGGGGCTAAAGCCTCAGTGTGGGGTTGGGCTCGGCTCCCAGAGCACTGCCCTGGCCAATTTCTGCTGGCCTGCTGGGATGTCCTCAGTGGGAGGTTAGCTTCTCTGTGTCATTTTGTGGGTTCTCCAGCTCCAAAGTTTGTTTAGAGTCCCCTTTTCACATGGATTGGGGAAGGTGGAAGCTGGAGCCGTGGGGAGGTCCTGCTTCTACTCTGCCATCTTCTGGAACGTGTCTTAAAGAAATCCTGAGGGGCGGCCAGGTAGCACAGTGAGTAAAAGCACCAGACCCAGAGTCGGGATGACCTGGGATCAAATCCGGGCGCAGACACTTAGCACCCTCCCAGAAACACCTGGCCATGCAACTTTGAACAAGTTACTTAACCCCAATTGCTTAAAAAAAAAAAAAATCCTGAGAAATTAAGAGTGAATGAGAGCCTGCCAAAAGACAGAAAGTTAGCATATGGAGCATAATGTGTAAAAAATAGCAAAAAGGACTGTGTCACTGAAGTATGAGAGAGAAGTAAAGTGTGAAAAGTCTAGAAAGGCAAGACAGCAACAGGTTATAAAGCTCTTTAAAAGATGAACAGGAGTATTAATATTGGAGTTAATAGGGGAATGATATGGTTGGACCTGTGCTTTAGAAAAATCACTTTGGTAACTGATTATAGAGAATGGATTAGAATGAGGAGAGACTGAACCAGAGAGAACAAATAGATGGTTATTTCAATAGTCTGGGTAAGAGAGTGACTGAGGTAGAATGGAAGCTTAACAAGCAAAAAGAAGGAGACATAATATGATTGAGATACTTTCTTGAAACAGGAGATTGGATTACTTTCAGGACCCTTTCCAACTCTACAATTGTGTGATTTGGTCTCTTAAGTTACTTTTATCCTATTCCTTTCTCTCTTTTTTCCCCAGTAATCTCCTTTCCTCCATTTTCACTAAAGGAATATTTATTTGATGTGTATGGAATGCTCAGGGAGGACTTATACATCTGGTATGAGGTCTTGCCAAATGCTTTTCAAGAGCTGCGTATCTATCTCTGATATATGTACACATTCACCCAACCTCTCACATGTGGCTCCAGGAAGCCATAGCATGTTCAGTGGCCACAGTCTAGTAAACTGTCTCAGCAGATGGGCTAATCCATATTGAAGATAACCAAAAGGCCTCAAACCCATTGGTGAGTTAGGGGGATGTTTACTCCTATCATATGAAGCATGTGAAGACTTTCCCCAGTGGAATGGCAGATGAGAACAATTTATTCCCACAGTCATGAAAGTGGCTAAAGCAGGTGCTGTATAGAGCTGAGAGTTTGGACAGGGACCAAAGAAGCCAAGGCCATGCATTGCATCCTGGGCCATTTCAAATAGTCTTGATTTTTGTCCTGCCACTGGACTTTGATGACTCAGGAAGAGAGAGACTGAGGTTGATGACTTGGAGAAACTCTGCCTCACTTAAATCCAATTCATTGTTAAACCAAGACTTCACCCCATGATGTCATTGGTCCTCTTCAAAAATGAAAGATGAACAACATTAACTTTTGAAGTCAATGCCCTAATATTTCTTTCACTCTCTACTAATAAAGGGAACTTTATAACCGATCCTATATACCTCTCCTGACTGATTCTCATGTAATCTTTTAATACCTATCTTCTTATACTTCCAGGGGCTGGACTTATTCAACTATAATCCCTTTGTTCCAGACAATGATTGAGTTCCTTGAGATAAGCAAATCATTTGTGAATGGGAGGTGGGAGTTGTATGTCCAGAGTGGGGTGGGATCAATGGAGAAATTATTATGCCATTTTGCTTATTTCATTTCCCTACCTAGAATGCTTACCCTCTCTGTAATTTTTGCTCATTTTTTAAGTCCCTGTCTCCCTGAAGTGTTCCCTAACCGCTAATGGACATGTTGATGCCTGCTTTCCCTGAACTCCATCTGTTCCATATGATTCGGCTTTTTATATATTGTCTTGTTTTGTTCTCTAATTGTTACATCTGGGTCTTTCATTTCCAAAGAAGTCAGTTAGCTCCTTGAAGGCAGGGACCACTTCTTAGGCTTCTCTTGTAGCCCCCACAGTATATTGCATGTTCTCAACAAATACTTATTGGCTTGACTTCTAATTAGTCAGGGAAGGCCTCTGGGAGGACTTGAGACTTACAGATTTTAGGGGCCTCCCCCTTCATGGATTAATGTTCACCAAACAAGGCTGTTGAGAAGCAGCAGCTCTGGGATAAGAAAGCCAAACTTTGGCACCATTTCTAATATCCCACAGAGTCTGTACTTTGAGGCTGTGATGACTTTGGGGCATATGTTTGTAGTCACTAGGGAAAGCAAAAGTTTGGAGAAGCAAAGCAAAAGTCGTTTTCTGCCTTAGGGATGTTTAAGTCTATGTTCAGCTCAGTTAATTTAAGTGTTTAACTTTTACTGGTTCACTTAGGAGAAGTTGATTTTTTTTTTAAAAAAAGCAGTAGTACTCAATTATTGTATGACCTTTTGGGGATTCAAAAGAAGCTTGTCATTGGGTTCAAAAGTTTTCCCTGCCCTTTCTTCATAGGAAGCAAAACCTCACCTCTCTTTAGTGGCAGTTCCTTGTTCCATAAGAAGTAAGGCTTCTTCTTTCCCTTTAGGACTGGTTTTCTTTCACTTCAGTGCATGTTATTTTGAAAGAGTCATTTGATGTGCAGTAAACCTTTTTTCTTAAAAAAAAAAAAAAGACAGTGAGAGTATGAGAGAAAAAGAAGGAAAGAAACCACATTTTTTTTTCTGGAGTAAATGAATGCAAACCTTTTGAAGTGAAACTAGTGCATGTCAAGGAAACTCTAAACTTTAAATTTCTGATATCTTACTTTTCTGGTTTGTATATATATATATATATATATATATATATATATCACTTTGGCCTAACTAGGATGCAACACACACAGACACACACACACACACACACATACACACACACACACAGTCAAACCACAAAGACAAGAGGGTGAGAAAGAAATACTTAAAGAGGCCCCACCTTGAAGGATGCCAACCTTCAACACTCAATCTGTACCTCTAACCTCCTCCCAAGTTGAGCCACTGCCCCAGCCAAACTTCCCACGCTCTTGACTGTGATGCAAGTATATCTAGGCTCAAATAAATGGTTTCTCCTCTGTTTCTTTCGCCCTTGCTCTGTATGTGCACCTAAGTCATTCTGTCTGTCTCTTTTTTGGTTGGTACCTATGGTTTCATTCACATAGGGGACTAGCTCCCCATGTTGGCATTCCTTTTAATAATACAGACTTGCAACTGATCTGTAATGTATAATTATAAAGATTTCTCTAGAGCATTGAGAGGTTTAGCGACTTCTCTAAAATCACATAGTTATGGAAGGACTTGAAGACAAGACTTTATGATTCCATGACTGCCTATATCTAGACTAATTCAGTAAACATTTATTTAGCTCTTGCTATGTAGTTATGCCTCACTTCCCTCATTTGTACAATGGGGTGGTTATACTGAGGTGAACTTTAATTTTCCTTCCATCTCTGACAAGCTACCTTCTTCTGTGAACTTTAACGATCTGTGATCACTTCCTTTAGCACCTACCCTTTCCAAGCCTTCCTTGTTTAATTACATTTGACTCAACATTTCTTCCCTTCTAATCAGCACATTATATACTCAGTTGTGTTTTTTTTTTAATTTTTCACTTGTTAGAGGTTGCTAGAAAAGTGCCTTTGTCTCACCAGAGGGTATATGTTATATTTACCCTTAAATAGATGGAAAAGTTTAGTAAAGCAGGTATGACATTATATTCATTCTTAGTATTATGACCTTACTTCCTAAATATCTACTTTGCATATAATAAATGCTTAATAAATGTTGTGGCCTGATATTCTTTGACATTGATCTTTTCTTGATCTGTTGAAAAGCTAGAAATTAACATCTCATTTTTGGCAAGGCATAGTACAATGGCACCAATGCACAGAAAAAGTTGAAATCTGTTCCAAATTCCTGTTTTCTAGACCTTCTTCTCAAAGTCATTCTTCAGTACAGAAAAGTCTCACAAAATGTCTTCTGAGATGTTGTCACTTACATCATTGTCAAACTGAATGAATGAAAAAGGCATATATTAAGTACTTACTATGGGGAAAACACTGCAAGCTTATTGTGATGCTGAGTCATTTGTCCTTAGTTTTCAAAGAGGACCAATGACATCAGAACAGTGATATCTTGACTGCCTATGAATTAGATTTAAGTGAAGCAGAGTTGTGCCAAGTTGTTAGCCTCACACTCTCTTCCTGAGTCATCAAAGTCCAGTGATCCTTGCTTAACTAGGTAAGTTTTGTTTGCCCTTTTTCTGAACTTGGTCACATCCTTTCCTTCTCTTTCTAGCTTATGACTCTGTGCAAAAGAATCATTTTAGTAGGATGCAGTTTAACCAAATTAAATAAATGAGAAATAAAATATAAGTTATAACCATATATCTCAGAATCAGCCATTGTATTAATTTCTCCTTTACCTAGGGTGGATCTTTGTTCTAACTAATCTCAAACTAAAGTGAAAGAAACAGAAACTATCATGCTCAATGCCTGCTCACTAATTCGTTTAGAACAAGGAAAAAGTAAATACCTTGACTCCCATTATTAATGTCAATGACAACTGGAAGTTGCAGTTGTCCCCTAGGGATCAAATTTTGCCAGTATCTCAAACACTACTTATCTAACTCTCCATTCCTCTCATTTATAGTTTCCATTGGACCACCGCCCACTTTTCTCAGAGTAACCTCCATTGCAAATATTAGGATCCAGTTCATCCACATATACCTTTGCATGAATGAGTGGAGCTACTTATAGACCTTCCCTAATACTTGAGCAAAAATTGTGCACATGCTAGTGAGCAGCATTGCTCAATCTCTCTCTGCTCCTTCAGTCTTCACCTTCACTGCACCAAATGACATCTGCTCATTGTCACACAGAGGAACCTGGGAAAACATTTTATGGACTCATTTCCTCTCACAATCCCAAAGACTGCTTGAAGATGCAGTCCATGGGGGAAAATACATGTCTCCAACCTCAGGTCTATTACACAATTAAAAGTATTGAGTATTAACATGTTTATGAGCAAATTGGGAAAACAGTATAAACAGTCTTAAAAAAATGTAATCACATTATAAATCCATTACATCGATGTGTTTTTTGAATGAGGGGGGAAAACTAAGCTTTGAGAAGGCAAGTTCCATTCCTTAGGAGTGGGCCATCCTAATGTCTCTTTTGTGAAATGGTAGCTAAGGAGCCCCAAGACCGTTGGCCATGGCCAATGAAAAACTGAAGAAAGGAATCAAGACTGAAAGCAATGACCACATTAATTTGAAGGTGGCAAAGCAAGATGGTTCAGTGGTACATTTAAGTTTAAGAGACACACACCACTTAGTAAACTATTGAAAGCTCATTGTGAACAACATGGTTTGTCAATGAGGCAGATCAGATTCTGATTTGATGGGCAAGCAATCAATGAAGCAAACACACCTACACAATTAGAGATGAAGAATGAAGATACAATTGGTGTATTCTAGCAGCAGATAGGTGACATTTACTAAAAAGAGAACCTGCAACCCTCTTCCAGAACTGTGCTACCAAAGAAAACAATACATTCACAATTAGAAAAGCAATATTTGGTTCATCCACATCTGACTGCTACAGTATAGTTTTCTCTCTTCTTTGATTCCCTTCCTCCATTCCTTTATTTTACATAAAGTGACTGCTATATACGCACAGACAGGCATAGTGCATATGTTTTTTTTTTACTAAATGGCTGATGGTATGTTTTCATCAACATCAAATGGAGATGAGGAGAGTAAAAAACAAACTAGTTTTGGGAAAATATCCCTTTTGCCCATTAGTGGCATGCTTATTCAACTTTTATCTTTATATTCCAGCAAGTTATTTTGCTCTCACTGTTCAATAACAACAACAACATCAAAGCCACAAAAAATTTTTGCATACTTTGTTTGATTGGATAATTTCAATGTTTTTCTTTCATCAATGTAAAACCAGGGACAATTTTATAACTTTTTTGTGTGTAGCTGTTACATGTAGGGCAATTTCTGTCTCTCAGCAGGGATAAATGACTATAAAGAAATTGATTCTAGATAGTTTTCCCTTCCCTTTGTTTAAATAAACTTCTTGAAAAAAATAAATAAATGTAAGTGTATTGGTCTTATCTTTCTTAAATCTTAACTCTTTTGTCTTAGAAAATATTTTTAGAGACATAAAATGTCTTTTTTTTCAATTGCTGTCATTAGTAACGGTTCATCTTCAGTCTAAAGAATATAATTTTTCAAATTTATTAACATTTTTATTTAAATTTTGATTTACAAATGATTTACAAATTACAAATCTCTCTCCTTCCCTCACCTTCTCCCTCCTTGAGGTGGTAAGCAATCAAATATAGGTTATACATATGCAATCATGTGAAACATTTCCACATTAGTCATTTCTTTTAAGACTTGAATAAAAGAAAAAATGAAAGTGTAAAAGAGCATGCTTCAATCTGTAGGCAGACAATATAAATTCTTTCTCTGGAGGTAGATAGTATGCTTCATCATTAGTATTTTGGGATTGTCTTGGGTCAATGTACTTCCGAGAAAAGCTAAGTTCTTTAAATTCACAGTTCTTCATCATATAATATTGCTGTTACTGAATACAACATTTTCCTGGTTCTGTTCACTTCACTATGCATCAGTTCATGTAAGTCTTTCCAGGTCTTTCTGAAATCATCCTGCCTGCCATTTCTTATGGCACAAGAATATTCCATTACAATCATATATTACAGCTTGCTTAGCTATTCCCCAATTGATGGTCATTCCTTTTATTTCCAAATCTTAGCCACTACAAAAAGAGCTGCTATAAATATATTTTGTACAAAAAGGTCATTTTCCTTCTTTTTGGATGTCTTTGGGACATAAACCTAGCAGTAATATTGCTGGATCAAAAAACATGCACAGTTTTATAGCACTTTGGCCATAGATTTAAATTGTTCTTCAGAATGGTTGGATCAGTTCACAACTCCACCAACAGTGCATTAGTGTGCCAGTTTTTGCACATCCTCTCCAGCATCAAACATTTTTCTTTTTTCATATTAGCCACTCTAATAAGCTTGAGGAGGTACCACAAAGTTGCTTTAATTTTCATTTCTCTGATCAGTAGTGATTTATAGCATGTTTTATATGACTATAGATAGCTTTTATTTCTTTGTCTGAAAACTGCCTGTTCACATCCTTTGATCATTTATTAATTTGGAATAACTTGTGTTTTTATAAATTTGATAATAAAGAGAATAAAATTCTCTACATATTTGATAAATGAGGCCTTTATTAGAGATGATTGTTGCAAAATTTTTCTGAGTTATCTGTTTCTTTTTAATTTTGATGGCATTCGTTTTGTCTGCACAAAAACATTTTAATTTTATATAACCAAAATTATCTATTTTACATTTTATAATGCTCTCTATATTTTCTTTGGTCCTAAGCTCTTCCTTTATCCATAAATCTGGCAGATAAACTATTCCATGCTCTCTTAATTTGCTTATATCACTCTTTATGTTTAAATCACATACCCATTTTGACCTTATCTTGGTATATAGTGTGAGATGTTGGTTTATATCTAATTTTGCCATACTCTTTTCCAGTTTTCCCAGCAGTTTTTGCAAAATAATGAAGTCTTTGATCTAAAAGTTTGGATCTTTGGATTTATCATATACTAGATTATTATGGTCATTTACTATAATGTAATTTGTGCCTAATCTATTCCATTGAGCCAGCATTCCATTTCTTAGCAGTGCCAGATTACTTTGATAATTGCCACTTTATAATACAGTTTGAGATCTAGTGTGGATAGACCACCTACTTGCACATTTTTTCACTGATTCTGTTGATATCCTTGATGTATTGCTCTTCCAGATAAATTTTGTTGTTATTTTTGCTCACTCTATAAAATAATTTTTGATAGTTCAATTGGAATGGCACTGAATAAACAGATTAAATTAGATATAATTGTCATTTTTATTATAAATGCTTGGCCTACCAATGATCAATTAACATTTTTCCAATTGCTGAATCTAACTTTATTTGTGTGAAAAGTGTTTTTAGAATTGTATTCATATAGTTTCTGGGTTTCTCTTGGGAGGTAAACTCACAAGTATTTTCTTTTGTCTACATTTATTTTTAATGGAATTTCTCTTTCTATCCCAACCTGTTGGATTTTGTTGGTAATATATGGAAATGCTACTGGTCTATGTGGTTTTATTTTGTATCCTGCAACTTTGCTAAAGTTGTTCTTTATTTCAAGTAGTTTTTTAGTTAATTCTCTAGGATTTTCTAAATATAACATCTGCAAAGAGTGATAAATTTTTTCCCTCTTGTCTATTCTAAGTCCTTCTATTTCTTTTTCTTCTCATTGCTATAATTAACATTTCTAGTATAATATTAGATAATAGAGGCGATGGTGGGCATCCTTGCTTCACTCTTGATCTTATTCAGAAGGCTTCTAGCTTATCCCCATTACAGATAATCTTTTCTAATGTTTTTAGACAAATATTACTTATCACTTTAAAGTAAGCTCCACTTATTCCTGTACTCTTTAGTGTTTTTAATAGGAATGGTTGGAGGAATGCCTCCAATGTATTTGGTGGAACCACTGTGGCAAATTTACGAGAGGATGTATATCAATCCACTGAATGAGGAGGCATGGATAAGTTATGATCTGAAACATGGGAGGAAATATTCATATTAATGTGAACACAAACCTATTGCAGTAAATCTAATTGTATGCCCATAGAGTCTACAACTCTCCATTTCACCTAAAAAGAAATATAAATTAATTTCTAAAAGCCTTGTACAAATGAAATTATTCTGTGATCATTCATTTGATATGGCAGTCTAGAATTACCAAGGGAAAAAAGTGGAAACAAGACAAATTTTACTAATTGAATGAGTTGATGTTGGTTCTTAGTAATTATGTTCTTACTAAATTCTCTGAAACCAACTGCTTCATGATATATTCCAGGATTTTTCTGTGAACTAACATTAGAGGCAATGTGATATAATGAAAAGAGTACTAGATTTGGAGTAAGGGGGTGTCTGGACTATAATTGACTCCATTTCCTCCACCTTTGTAAGAATACAATATTTGTAATAATTTGAAAAATCATTTCATCTTTCTGGGTTTATAGTTTCTCATCTATAAAATAATGGGATTGCACCAGAAGCTTTCTCATCCTATGGTTCTAGCAGTTTTTTTCTCCTTTTCATTATTTTTAAAATTGTAGAATCTGAGATATATACAACATATAAATGTATAAAAACAAGGACCATTCCCTCATAGAAAAGTCATCAAAGCTTTGCTGTTATTGTTCAGTCATTTCAGTCATGTCTGACTGACTCTCTGTGACTCTATTTGGGGTTTTCTTCACAGATACTAGAGTCATTGGTCATTTCCTTCTCCAGCTCATTTTACAGATGAGGAACTGAGGCAAGCAGAGTTAAGTGACTTGCCCAGGACCACAAGCTAGTAAGTGTCTAAGGCTGGATTTGAACTCAGGAAGATGAATCTTCCTGTTCCCAGCCCAATGCTCTAACCACTGTGCTGCCTAGCTGTCCATCAAAACTTATTACCAAGCAATTTTTAAAAGAAGAAATGTAAACTATCAACAACCATTTCAAAGAATTTTCCAAATCACTAAATGTCAGAAAAGAAATTAAAAAATTAAAACTCTCCTAAGTTTTTTTATCCACATCCAACAGATTGACAAAGATGAAAAAAGTTAAAAAATACCAGCTTTTGGAGTGCTTATGAGAAATTAGTCAAACTATTTATAAAAGATAGATAAATAAACAACCTTGAATACTACTGTATTAGGTTAAGTAATTAAAGTGTGCATACCCTTTGTCACTAAAAAAAACATCATTGAGCATATACTCCAAGGAGATGAAAGACTGAGGCAAAAATATCACCTGTACACACATATGGTCATATGGTATATGTGCATCTGTGTGTGTGTGTGTGTGTGTGTGTGTGTGTGTAGTACAATGATAGAGGCACATCTGCAAAGAGCATATGTGGCCAAAGGTTAAACTTATACTCTTTTTCCTGAAAGTTCTTTCTTGAATATATTTAGCACTCTTCTCTTGTACATGGGTTCATAATCTTTGATACTGCTTTTGCTCTTGAATAAATACCTTCTTTTGAATTTTATCTCCTACTGGTCCAGTCTCTTCAATATTATGATCAATGGAGGAAAGGAAGTATATAATTCTTTCCCTCTGGTCTCACTCCCAATGGGGAGGAGGAATGGAGTGCTGGTAGGATATAATAGAAATGGAAAGGAAAGAAATAGAATGAATGCACATGTTACTGACTAACAAAAATTATATTTTATTCATTGCAATTAATGAATTTAACTATGAGAGCTTACTAAACAAATTTGGTTAGTTGTATCAATATTCAGTATTAAGGTTTTAATAAAACACATATTTTAAAAAAAGAAAATTATTTCTTTGGTCTTTTGGCACCTTTTTACAATCTCTCTGACTCTTCAAGATTACTTAAAGTTGCTTCACAAGGTCATCTACAAAGTCATTCAGTACCCTAAAATGGAGTCTTATCCAGAATTGGAAATTGGAAGTCATTTAAAGTGACTTGATGCTTTGCACTTATCCTAACTTCATCCAGTCTGCTAATTCAGAATCAGTATTGGAGTGAATTGAGACACCTGTAGGTCATATAACATTAACAAAATGAAGTTCACTTAACAAGAGGACATAAATTATATTCATCAAGAATGTAATATTGATTCATTTGAACATAGCTCTCTCACCACTGCAACCGCCACAGTGGCATACCATAGTTGACAGGTTATGTTTAGTCTAAGGGGACACCAGCTCCCCAGATAAGATTTTATACCAAAGCAAATAAGACTATCAATCAGTGTTCAAGCCATCCTTCCAATTTCAATAAATTCTCAAGGGTAGTTTCCTTTCATTTTAACTGAGAAAAAAAGAAAAGAAAAAGACAGGAAACTTAGTAGATGTGACTCCAACCACACTAGATTAACTCTTATTTCTTAATCTAAATCTGGCAGTTAATCCCTCTCTACTGTGTATTCTATAGTTTTGAGGTTTTGTTTGTTTTTGCAGTATGAAGACTATTATTCTTCATAGGGAAGACAATAGTCAAATAATATTGGAACATTTGCTTCAATAACTTCCATGCCTGGAACTCTCCCCCTGCTTATTTCTGCCTACTGGCATCCTCATTTTAGCTAAAGTCTCATTTTCCAAAAGAAGTCTCTCCTGGCCCTTCTTAATGCCTTCCCTCTGAGATTATTTCCATTTTGCCCTCTTTTTTCCTTGTTTGTACTTAGTTGTTTGCATATTATCTCCCCTATTAGACAATGAGCTTTTTGTCATTCTTTATATCCCCAGCATTTAGCTAAGTTCTAGGCACTGGTACTTAATAAGTACTTGTTGATTTAACTTCTATCATCCACTAACAATACATCTTCTGTCACTACCATTACTGTTCTGTTCTTGTTCCAAACATAGGTTTAAAAAAGAAAAAATTTTAAAAAAATGTGGAAGAAGTATCTTTAGTAGTTTTCCCTTATTCTGAGCTTTAGTTCTGTAATACAATTCTTACATGACTTTGTTTTTATTGTCTCTGTTTTTTATTCATGATCTTCCTTCTGTTGGAAGTATATAGCAAGCAAGGGGGAGAGGCAATCACAGTCTGGTGCAGCATATGGAGCAGTATGGAGGATCAAGGAATTTTGACATCTGCAGAATTCACTTGTGAGAAATAATACTTGAATGGGAGGTAATTACACATAGGATTTTTAACGGGAGACCCAACACCTGGAAGATATTTGTAATTGGCTATGAAGTAAGTCAATAAACATTTAGTAAGTGTACCATGTGCCAGGAACTGTGCTAAGTGCTGGGGCACTTTTTGTTGAGTATGGGTTATTTCATTGTATCATTTAATTTAGTAATAAGAGTAAGAAACAGTCTTAGATTCCCTGTGCCAGTGGTACATCACAGTGTTTCCAAAAGTCCCCCCAAGTTCTAAACATGAAGGTTTTATAGCTCCTTGAGTGTTTAGTTGCCTTGGTCAGACTTCCAAAGGGCCCATTCTATGTTCATGTGTGTGTTTGACTGGAAGATTAGATGCAAAGAATTCCATATTCTTCTTTCTATGGAGTTTGAACAATGTATTAAAAATTATGGCAATCTTATCCACCACTGAAGAATATGTCAGTGATGAAAAGATTCTAAATCTAACCACTTCCTGTGCTTCATCTCAAACTGGAATCATCTTAAACTCAATATTTCCAAAATGGAACTCATTATCTTCTCTTCCAAACCGTTTCCTACCACTTCCCTGTTACTGTAGAGTTTAGCACCATTTTCCTACTCCCTCATGCTCACAACCAGGATGAACCTGGGTTCATCAATATCTTTCAATTCCCCGCCTCCCCCATATCCAGCCTGTTACCAAGACTTGTCAATTTCACCTTTGCAACATCTCCCAAATAGGTCCTTTTCTCTCCTCTGACATTGCCACAACTGGTGCAGATCTTCATCATCTCATGCCTGGATTATTTCAATAGTCTGCTGGTGAATATTCCTGAGTCAAATTTCTCTCCACCCCAATTCACTAAATTGATTTTCCTAGAATGCAGTTCTGATGATGTCACCCTGCTACTCAATATACCCCAGGGGCTTCCTGTTGCCTCTAGGAGCAGATATTAAATGGTTTGCTTGGCATTCAAAGGCTTTCATAACCTAGAATCCCCCCACTCCTAACTTTCCAGTCTTCTTATACCTTATTCCCCAAGATGTCCTCCTTGATCCAGTGACACTGGCCTCCTTCTGGCTGTTCCACAAACAAGAAACTCAACTTTTTGCTAGAGGTATTTTCTATGATTGTCCATCATGCCTGGAATGCTCTCCCTCCTCCATTCTGACCACTGATGCCCCTGGCTTCATTTAAATCCAAACTAAAATATTGTCTTTTACAGAAAACTTTCTCCTACCCTTCTTAATTACAATTGTCTTCCCTCTGTTAATTATTTCCTAGTTATCCTGTATATGGGTTACTTTGTATTTGTTTGCTTGTAGTCTGTCCCTTTAGACTGTAAGCTCCTTAAGGGCAGGGATTATATTCGTGCCTTTATTTTTTTGTATCCCTAGCACTTAGCATGTGTCTCTGCCACATAGTAAGGCACTTACCAAATGTTTATTGTTTGAGTGGGTGATTGATTCTTGAGTATCATTTTATACTACATGTCCCCCTCCTCCTTTAGGTTGTAACTATACAGAGAAACTCAGGCTTCTCATGGCTTCCATATTTTTGCTTACCTCTTTTTAAAATTCTTAACTTTTCAGTGAATTCTCTTCATTGCCATTTTGTTTTCTGTAGACTCTTTTTTTCCTCATCAGAGTTATTTATTAATAGTCCAAATTTCCTTTTGAGAATTTCTCGTGACTCTTCTGCCAAATTCTTCTAACTCTTTACATGTGATTATAGTTATCAACCCTGACTTTTATCAAAGAAGCTTTTATAAAGTCTAAAGTAATTCTTTGACTATGCCCTTCTTTACCATCCTTCACTATTGTGAGCAACAAAATAACAAAAACACTATGTCCCCAAATTCAAATCACTCCCACAGCAACAACTAGTTCTTCCTTATTGGTAATAATTAAATTCAATGTTATGGTTTTCCTTGCTGTCTCTTCTACCTTCTAAATGATGGAATTGTCAGTAGGACAAGTCGAAAATTAATCAGATGCTCTTCTTTGAGCAGCATTATACTTTCAGCAGATGTCTGGATACTTGACATTCCCCAGTCACTAATATATCTTGCTCTGGTGCCAGTTTTATAATCTGTATCAGTAAAGCATTGTGCATATGCTCAAGCTGCCTGTAGGATAGTCCAATAATAATATCATTTCTCTTTTTTTTTCTCTCTTTTTATCCTTACCTAAATGCTCTCCACTTAGTTTTCACCCTCAGGCTCATGGTTTTCCATAGAGGGGATTACCTTTTTAACATACAATGCTTCTCCTCTTCTGTAAGGTCTGGTCCTTTGAAGAAGATACATTCAGCCACTATTGTGTTCCACTCATGACTTCCATCCCACTGAGTCTCAGCAATACCTATGAAGTCAGATTGTATTTATCTCCTTATTTTAATATTTTAAGTTCAATTTGCATATTCCCAAGTTCCTAATGTGCATTAACATAAAGATTCTTGAGGCAACAAATTTTTTTTTCCTGACTGATTTGCGGGGGGAAAAAAAATCTCACTATGACCCACATTCCATCTATATGATGGTCTGTATCTTATCCAAAGTCTGTCTGTCTCTGTCTCTTTTTCTCTCTGTCTCTCTTTGTATCTCTCTCTCTCTCTCTCTCTCTCTCTCTCTCTCTCTTTCTCTCTCTCTCTCTCACACACACACACACACACACACACACACACACACACAAACACCAATTCTAGAAGAATAAGAACTTAGGGCATTAATGTATATAAATAAATAATTATTATTATTTCCCCAGCATTAATGTTCCTACATTTCTTTCTTTCCTTCTCCCCCCTTCCTTCCCCCATCTCTCTCTCTCTCTCCCTCTACTCTCCCTCATCCTCTACCTCATCCTTTCCCTCTCCCTCTAGCCTATTCTTCCTTTTCCTTTCCAACCCTGAGATGGATAGCAATTTTGGTAAAGTTTGGAAAAGCTATATATTTTGATTGTTTAAAAATAAAACTGAGAAGTTAGAAGGTCTGGTTCTGAATAGTTTCTAATTTAATATTGATATCAGAGAGCATTCCAGTCAGAGCCCAAGTAAACATGTTAGACTGAAGGATTTGGGGCTCATATCATAAATGTGTATGTCTAGGCAGAGATGGGCAAATACACAGTTTGCTGTGGACTTCAAAGCCAAAATCCCAGAAGACTTTACAAAGAGGGAGATGACACTGATTAGTTAAACAAGTTTAAATGAATCCCTTAATGTTTATGATATGAAAGACTAAAGATGATACTAAAAGTTCTTTTATGGCTATAAGAAAAAGGAAATTTACCATTAAGAATCCTTAAATTAAAGAGGTAAATGATGAAAGACCAACTGAAGTTGTGGAAGCAGAATTGGTTGTCTGAGAATATGGAATATTTTGTTGGAAGATTTCCTTGGGTTCTTATGTGTCTGTACTTAAGGAGTTGTTGATGCCCCCCCCATTGATTACATTATACTCTACTTTGGAAAATTATAAGATAGGTGAGACCAGCAATAAGTAGAAATTAAAACAGCACTTCCCATGAATAGCAGTGAATTAAGTGGAAAGATAATAAGCATTTAAATGAAGAGTTTCCATGGTGATTTCCAGGAAAATGCCACAAAGGACTGTAATTCTTCTTGATGTGTATGAATTGGGGGATTTGTTCCAATGACTTGCTAGGGATATGCTATGTTTGTCTTCTTGCCTGAGGTAATGACCAATTATATGTGCTACAAATAAATATCGATCCTTACAAAAATTACTTTGCTATTGGTGGAAATTATTTACTAGACATGATTTGATTTATTGTTGTTCATATTATATTATAAGAATGGGTGCCTCAAATTTTCCCTGGGGGGGGGGGTGGTAATAACTTGTGACACCGTCATTCTGGGTGGAACTTGTCAGCGTTGTATTCTCTTCAATGACATAGATTAAACATGACAAGGACTTAGAGAACCCTGTAGAGTCCTAGGTAAATTTTACATGGAATATGACTTGGGGAAAAAATAGAAGAAATGTGATATGGTAAAGGAAAAAGATGGTTGTGAATTTACTACACATGGATCAAATACTGCCATTAGACCTACATTAACTAAGGCAAGTCAATTATCCCCCCTGTGCCTCAGTTTTACCTGAAAAAAAATGAGATTTGCAGAAGATAGCCTCTGAGGTCCCTTCCAACTCTAAATCTATGTTCCTAGGATCCTAAATGATTATGGCCAAAATAATTTGTCTGGCAGTAAGCATCTACTAACTTAGCTAACCTGGCTTCAAACAACAGACATGGCCTATATTCAAAATCTTTCCAGCTTAGTAAGTCAGTCCGCCAAAAACCCATAATGAGGCATTAGAGTTGAACCTTCATGGAGGTCTCTCTCATAAGCTCTGACTTAATAGGGAGAATGGAGGTAAATAAGTTCAGAGATACAGACCTGGGCTGGGGGGTCGGGTGGGGGAGGCTTTAGAGCCCATCAAGTCCAACCCTATCATTTAATAGATAAGGAAACTGAGACCCAGGAAAATTAAGTGACTTGCCTCTGGTCATAAAGTCAATAGGCTGGATTTCTACTGAGGCCTCTGACTCTATGATCTGTGTTCTTTCCACTATAACATGAAACCTCACAAATATGGTGTAAAATGTCCCTAGAACGTATAGAAGAAATAATTCAAGTAGTGAACTCAAGGAAGTGAAAAATTCTGAAGACACAAAGGGGAATCCAGCATCAAAATGTTAGTGACTGAGAGGATATGATAGGAGAAGGAAGAAAAACAAAATGTTCACTGTTGGTCCTATGTAAAGTCTTGAGAAGCATCTATGATCAATGCTGCAATAATAATATGTTTAATGTATATAGCATGGTTACATCCATTATCTCATTTGATCCTGTATCAACCTGTGTCATAGGATAATACACATTGTGACTTTCATTTTGCACATGGGAAACTAAAATGCAGCAAGATTGTGACTTGCTCAAGATCACACAGTAAATAGCAGAATAAGAATTACAACCCTCATCTTCAGGATGAAAGTCTTGGAATCCTACCCAACAGGACACTGAGTGCAGACAGGTGCTAGTTAGAAGAAAGAATACTTCTACCATCACCTAAAGAGGAAGTGGCAAATCCATAACGCTTCAGGACTCTCTGCTGAGGATGACTAAAAAAAGGCAAGAGAGAACACTACTCTCTCTCTAGACTGTGTATCTGAAACTGATGACTCCTCAGGCCATCAACTAGCCACTAACTACATCTGTTGATTCACCTCAGAACAAATGATACAGATGTAAGGAATCTGAAAGTATTGCTAATGACTTCAGAGTCCTACATAGAAATCTTAAGGGCTTAGGGGAACAGATGTTGTTTTTATCTCTTCCTGCTGGCTATATCTTTCAAGAAAAAGAAAGAGAAAGAAAGAAAGAAAGAGAACATGGAAATACACCTTACATTTTGTAGCCCTTTACAATTTCAGTTTTATGAAATGTTTTCACATTCATTATTTTACTTAAACTTTACAAGAAAAAAACAAACAAGGTGAGGTCGCTAGAACAAATATTTCTAAACCAGTTTACAAATGAGATGATTGAGGATCAGAGAAGTTACATGATTTGTCCAAGATAACACAATGGAGCAGTCATAACTATTTCCCAATTCAGAAGAATTACATTATACCATACTGTGTTTAATAGGAATTACATAGGTAACCTCATTATTAATGGCAAAGAACTGAAGGGAGGGGGAAGAGAATAAACATTTATTAAGTCCCTACTATGCGCCAGGCACCATGTCTAACACTTTACAAGTGTTATTTAATTTGATACTCATAACAACCCTATGAGGAATGTGATGTTATCATTGACATTTTACAGTTGAGAAAAACAGAGGTTGAATAACTTGTCCAGTATTCACATAGCTAGAAATTGTCTGAGGTCAAATTTGAACCCAAGTCTTCCTGACTCCAGGCCTGGCACTCTAGTGCCACCTAGTTGCCTCCATGGCTTATGAAATTGAAATGATGAGCTCTTGGCAAATGACAAAGGGAATCCTATGAATATCAAGAAAAACATGTTTGCCAAGATATGTGCTGACCTAATCAAAAGGGTTTTATACTTAAGTTTGAGAGGAGAAAGAGTTAATGGCCCAGTAAAGCTACTGTTGGACGCTATAGGACAGCAAGCATGGCACACAACCAACATAGTAGAAAAAATGCCAGGTAAACCTCATGGAGAAAATGATAGGAAATGATAGCTGGAGAATAGTATAGCAAGATGAATTCATGAATGCTTAAATAATTGTAATGCAAGAACATTGTGTTCGACAGTTGGAATGCTTGTAGGAACCAGGGACATGCTTACCTACAATGTAGGAATATTTTCATTTTTCATCCTGTTCCGTGAGTTGATGTGTCTCTCTTGTAACCTATATATTGAGATTAAGGCCCAGGGATTAATGCCTTATGTACCACAGCACCCATGCTTGGAATCACATATCATAAAATGTCAGATTATGAAGAGACCATAGAGATCATCTCTTCCAATCTTTTCATTTAATAAATTGTTTCTGTCCCTATTAAAACTGTAGTACTGGGGGCAGCTAGGTGGCTCAGTGAATGGAGTACCAGTGCTGGATTCAGGAGGACCTGACTTCAAATCCATCCTCAGACACTTAACACAAAAACTTGCCATGTAACCTTGGGCAAGTCACTTAACCTCAATTGCCCTATCCTCCCCCCTCCAAAAAATTAGCCAAAAAAAAAAAAAGTACCAAAAGTCAGTGATCTAGATCATGCCCAAGAAAAGAAGTCCATTGTAAAAAAAAACAAACAAACAAACAAACAAACAACTAGGGAACCTGATATGGTAGTAGGTGCCTATAATCTTTGCCACTGGAAAGCTATGGCTAATGGATTTTCTGAGCTCAGGAATTCTGAGCTGCAGTAAACTAAACTGATGGGGTGTTGACATTTAGTTCAGCACTGATATCATAAGCCCCAAGGAGCAGGAAGGCATTGGGCTGCCTACAGAAGGGTGCACCCAGTCCAGCTCAGGAATGGAGCACATCAAAGCTTGCAACTTCCTGGAGAAGGTAGATGCTTCTCTATTTCTCCCACTTGTATCTCTAATTTAGTCCTCTTTCTTTTCTACCCAGTCTTAGCCTGATGTTTCTGCTCCTACATTCCTTGAATCTACCTTCAAATTCACTAAGACTTAACTCATTTGTTTGTCAGGGATAATGCCTCCCCCAGGAAGCTACAAGTGGGAGAAGGAATGAAACATTTACAAAACATTGAAGAACTTTCATTCAGTGTGGAAGAAGATTCCCCAAAAGTTCACTCTGGGAAAGTAGCCAACAGGCCTGAGACGCCAAGTCAGAGAATCTGCAGTGGCCATGCGTGCCGGTCATACCAGGAAGGAGGAGATGGAGGTAGTAAACAGTACAAATATAAGGAATATAGACAGCATCTAGAGTGGAAAAAAAGAATCAAAGAGGCAAAAGAGCAACATGGTTAATAATTGACATTTTTGCTATGCCCAGAGAATCGTGTCTTGGTGTTACTTTTCCATAGAAAATAGCCACAGGCACTCTTGAATCTCAAAGACAAGAATGTCAGTGACTGCATATTTAGGTTGGTAGAAAATATCCACAAGAATCTTGATTGGCTAATAAATATGGATTTTATGAAGCCCAAATGCAGAGAGGCTAATGAGTAATGAATGGTCTTTGAAAAAGAGTCTGCAGAGAGAGCAAAGGGAGTAATGAGTACTCCAAGTCCCCCATCATGGACATTTAGTTGGGGGTGGGGTCAAGCATGAGTGAAAATGCAACTCTTGTTAGAAAAGTTAGATTACAAAATTGTGTCATCAGGAGGAAGCCAGGTCTCAGCGACTGCAAGATAAAAAGATCAAGAAAGTAAAAGTGTTCAATAAAAGCTTGTTACCAGTGGACAGGGATGTGCTGGAGTCACCTCACCCTCTCTCAGGAGAACCTCTTATTAAATTTTCTGTGTGAGCATTTATCCCTCAGAAATCAGCAGATGCTACAAATCAGGGTGTGATTTATTGTTTTTGTTCATTTCTGGACTTACTAAAGTGATAAATAAGTTATTAATAATGAAAATTAAACTTAAAAATACATCAAGCAAACATGCATCCTACCCCCACAGACTCGACTATTAAACATTGACCAGTACACTATTGCTTGTGAAGGAGACATTCCAGGAAACACAGTGAAACGAGTGAGCAAATTTAGAGTGGGATGTTGGTGTGGGGGATTTAAATAAAAGAGCGGCTTGAGGAAGGGGCAAGAATGAAGTTTGAACAATGGCAGTCAGAGATTTAAGAATCCCTGGAATAGAAAGAGAATGAAGGAGTAGGAGTATGGTAAGCATTGAGGAATGAGTTCATAAGATATTTCTAAAATTTTTAATCTTCAAGCCAGCTGTTTGGGTCAGCAATCTAAGCACATAGGTATTGGTTATATCTGTGAATAGTTGTTTAGATAACAGTCATTTGAACTAGTGAATAATTGACCAGATCATTGATCATTGATGATGAACTAACAATCTAATTGATAGTTCAATATTTGACAATTTCTATTTATTATTCTGTCCTACAAAAAGGGCATTTTGACCACCATAGGTACCAACTGGTACCAATTTGCCTTGAAGACAAAGTCTTTCTACTTACTGTTATTTTTCTATGATGGTGATATTCCTTAATTTCACAAATTACGGAATATTTTCCTAGAGATAAAATTTCAATATTGCCCTCTCTAGCTCTAGGCTCACTCTCCTCTCTTCTCCCCATTTTCCTCACTTCACAGGATGGAGGCTTCTCTACATTATTTCTGTTAAGGGGTAAATCATCCTCTGGTAGGCACCACATCACAATGAGAAGGTGACTTTTTTTGCCAAGATTTCTGATACAAATTTCATATTCAGAAATGAAATACTAGACTAAGAATGGGTTTGGAAAAAAGCAAAACAATAGAGTCAAGTAAATAAACATCAATTAAACATCCACTATGTGCTGGGTACTGTAACAAGCACTGTTGTTGGTATGAAGAAAGACAATACTGTCCCTGGCCTCAAAAAACTCACATTCTAATGGGAGAGTTGACATACAATTTATATACAACATTTACACAGAGTAAATATAAAGTAATCTCAATTAGCGGTGAGAGCGACAGAGAAAGGTCTCCGGCAGATTGTTGGATTTTAGTTGATTCTTCAGAGAATGCAGGAAGCAATGAGAAGGGAAGAGTTTGTCAGTGATAAGGGACAGTCAGTGAAAAAGAGATGGAGTGTCAAACAGCAAGAAGACCAGTGTTTCTGTGTGGAGGGATATGTGAAGGGCAGTGTAAGAAGACTAAGAAGATATGAAAGAAGTATGTTATGAAGAGTTTTAGAAGTCAAACAGAACCTATATTTGATCCTGAAGTTCATTCAATTGACCACTAAACTTAGATCTCATTCTGTGAATTGGTGAGAATGGAGCACAAGCTTTAACAAACCCTTCCAAACTAGAAAAATATGTAAGGCATTTCTGATTTTGGACTCTGTGTCATTGAAAGACTTGCCTTGCTAACTGTGACAAGTCTATTCACCTAGTGGTTTACTGCAAGTTAGCCTTCAGCAACAATTCTTAAAAGGCAATGATATGAATTAATGGATACAAGTACCCAGACATGGAATCTTGCATCTTTCAAAGTCATATTAAAAGTTAGCATACATTTTTCACAGAAGAATCTGCCTACTATATGCAAGATACTGCAAAGCACTTGGAATGCAAAGCCAAAGAGGGCTGAGGGAATATTCTCCAACTTCAAGGAGGTAGCCCTCTAATGATTAGAGGGAACATGGCCAAGAACAGGTGGGTAGTACATTTAAGTGGGCATGTGGGAGTTCAAACAAGGGGGGAGAAGAACAATTTTTTAAAGAAGGAATGAGTTTTCAGTGGGTGATATTACAAACTTTTTCTCCATTTTTACAGCTGCAAAATTTCTTAAACACAGGTGTAACCCAGGACCCAAATAAATACTTGACAACATTTTATGAATCTTAGACTTAGGAGAAAATAATTTTCCTCACACTCTCTAAATAATTAGCACACCTATTTTTTTCTCCTAAACTTGAGCATGCATCTGGATTTAATTAGAAAAACAGGAAAATAGCATCTGGAGAGAATCTGGACAGCTTGCTCTTTAAAAGGAGATTAGACATGTTAAGTGTGGAAATTCATTATGACATCTCCCTATATGCCTTTACCCTATTTCAATAAACTTAGCCCTCTCAATTAGGTTATAAAAAAGCTCTACTCTGGCTAATATGGTACACCAATAAAATGGCTATCATTGTTCCCTCAAGCTTTTACTCTATTTCCCCTAAAATTTATTTAAATGTTCAGAAATTTCTAGCTTAGAAATAAAAGCTTGACATATAGAAGCATTATAAATATTCTCTTATTCCCATGTTTAGGATAAGACTGAGGTGGGAGGAGTACTGGTTCTGGACTTGAAGCTCTGGGGTTCAAATCCTGCCCCTGCCACTGCCACTTACTGCCTATGTGAGCTTGGTTGTTACCTCACTTTCTATGACCTCAATTTCTTCATTTGTAAAATAAGGAGGGTGGTACTAGATATATTTTGTGGTCCTTTTCAGCCCTAAATTTATGTTTCTGTAATCTTGAATAGTGTGACTTCCTTGACTTCAATAGCTTTGTGCCTTCTATTATAGTAACCTTCTATTCCTCCAACTCTTAATACTTATTAAAACAGGATTATTGTCTAATTGTTGGCAGTTATTTCTGAACCATTCTAATTTAGGACAGGAGGAACATGGTCAGAGGACAATGAATCTTTGTAAATGTAACCAGAAAATGCAGCTGTGTGTGTAAAATATCCAGGCATCCAGTTGATTCAGTCAACTAATGGTATGGTCTTCTGAAAAAGAATAAAAACAAAAGACTGATTTGTTCAAATCAATAGAAAATAAGGCAACTTGGAAAACTAGTCAAATTACTTATTTACCCATGTAGAATTGAAAAACTACTTAGTAGCCAAAGTAAATTTTTCCACAATGTAGGCAGTTTTGTTAGAGTTATGTAAATAATTGTTTCAGTCAACCAACCAGATAATTTGGCTTCACAATTCTACAATTAAGACTGATTGATTTCTTGAAAGGCTGGTTTTGTTTTGATTTTCTTCTTCACAAAACTATAAACTCTTAGAACTGAAAGTAAATTTGTGAGAAGTGTGCTTGCTCTATAAAGAAAATATTCATTGTGAAGCTGGGAAAGTTCTCATTCTATTTTACATTTATTTTACATTCCTTGTGAATGGGTAACTCCCTAGTGAAGCACATTTGCTCAGACAAATGCAAGGTTACTTATTTCCTGTTCCTGTTCCCAATTCAAATTTCCTCCTTTGCTCTCCATTGCTCTCCTCCTTGATATGTTTTTCCTCCCTCATCATGTATGAAATATACATTTAAATTAGCTTGCTCCATCCTGGATGGGGGGTGGTGGGCATTGGATAATATTAAACATCACCTTAAGCATGCCTATGAGCTTCTGACCTTTTACTTGATCAGAATCCTGGTTCTACTAGGTCACAGCTCAGATTAAAACCAACCACCTCTCTATCCTGTTATCACTCCTCTTATTCTTCTTCTTCCTTCCTTTGTTTCTCACAAATTCCAAAATTATCAGAAGTCTGAATATAAAGGATTTAGAGAACCCGTGAAGGATTTGTTTGGACTGATACAGAGGGAAGTAAATGAGAAAAACAATAGAAATGACAAGTACAGTAACATGTATGAAAAGAATACTAAGAGGACAAAATTTTGCGTGATTGTAATAATCCATCTTGACCTCAGAGAAGAGAAGAGGCAATATACCCCACTGCTTTCCTTGAGGAGGTAGGGGCTATGGCTTCAACATGTTATTTACATGCTCAGATGTATTCACAATATTAATTGTTTTTATTTAATTATTTCCCTTTGCTGTAAAAGAAAGCTCACTTGGTTTGGAGATAGTGTTGAAAAGGCAGTAAATTTGAAAACATTTCTGATATAAACTCAAAAGTCATCAATATGTTTATACATCTCAAATATTAAATTTTTTAATCTTCCTTTTCCTCTTTCTCATATTCATCTTCATTTTATTAATAAGAGAGAGATTAATTAACTTGACCAAGATCACTCAGCAACCATTTGCCTTTATTTGTATCTCCCATGCTCATGTATCTCACAATGCTAACATAGTAAACCACAGTAAAAGCTTAATTAATGTGTGTTGATTGATTGACAGACTACCCTCTCAGAGCTGAAGGCAACATTCTAAGATTATAATTATAGACTCCCCATATCCAGTGAATTCACAAGCCAGCCTACTGATAAATGATGATTAGTTTTACATAATATGAAAAACTTTTTTAGTATTTGTCCCTGTGAAAACATTTGATTTGGCTCTTTAGAAGCACAAGATACCTCATAGTAAGATAAGAAATGACACTGTTCACCTAAGAAAAAAAAAATTCAAGTGCTTCCTACAAATTGAAGCTGAAAGAGGTAAACTTAGTCATTTATCCCCACTCATCTGAAAACCCAACTAGGGTTTTCTTCTAGGAGCGTCACAGAAAAACACAATTGATGGGTAACAGAAGAGGGGAAAGTAAAGAAGGATCAATAAAAACAAGGATAAAGTGAGTCCCTGTTAAATGTTCAAAAGAAGCTGTTTTAAACTGCCTCACTCCTAGTCTAATCCAACCAACAGTCATTTAATAAGTGCCTACTGCATGAAGCCACTGTTCCAGGAAGTGCTGACAATCACAAAACAAAAACAATGAAAGTGGACTCTACGTTCTATGGAGTGGGGAGACAATATCTAACCAGAGAAGTTAATGTATTGCAATTTAGGGAGAAATGAACACATTGACATGAAATTGAATCAGGAAAGAATTCCTGTGGGAAATGACAAATGAACTGAGTCTTGAAGGAAGCCAAGGTAGATGGCAAAATAGGAAGGGATTTCATACAAAGGTCCCAAAGTGAGATAGCAAACTGTCTCTTGTTTCTCTCACTCTCAATAGATGACCTCTCCTCTTACTTTATGTAAAGAAGATAGGTCATCAGTAACAGATGTCCACACTTCCTTCTCTTCTAAATATCACCTCACCCTACACATGGTCTTATCATTTCTCCATGTCTTTCTCCAAGGTCGTTCTCCTTTTCTCCTGTCTCAGAATAAGAGTTATCCCTCCTATTTATCTTCTGGGAAATTGTTAAGCCTATTGTCACTTTTCTGTGCAACATTTACATTTAAACATTTGTGATTGTCATTTTTATTGTGGACTTATCTAAGTTTAAATATATAAGGGAAAAAAAGATCACATATGAAAATGTGAAATTTTTTAAACTGTTTTTATTTATATATTAAATTTTAAAAGTAGTGACAAAATTGCCCTGTTTTACTTGTGTCCTTTCTTAAACTTATTTTGTTTTCTAATGAATTTTTTAAAATTCCTTATTGATGCTCTTAGCGCTTAGCACAGTGCTAGGAAGAGAGGAAGCACTTAATAAATGCTTTTTGAGGGGGCAGCTAGGTGGTACAGTGAATAGAGTACTGGCCCTGGAGTCAGGAGGAGCTGAGTTCAAATCTGACCTCAGACACTTAATACAAAACTATCAGTGTGACCTCAGGCAAGTCACTTAACCCCAATTACCCTACCTTCCTCCCTCCAAAAAGCAAAAAAAAAAAAAAAAAAGAATAAAAATAATGCTTGTTGATTTTTTTTTTCATTTTGCTCCCTTCCTTCTAACTCATCTCACGATTTCTTATGAGTCTTCTTTTGTAACAAAAAAATTATACTGGATCACAAGAACTGAATCATAGAATATATATGTTTGTGAGTTGTGGATAACATGTAAGAAAACTGAAAACTAAGATAATTCCAAAGGACTTATGATGAAAAATGCTTTCTACCAGAGAAAGAAGAGATGGACTTCAAATGCAGATAGAAGCATACTTTTTTGTACTTTATCTTTCTTGGTTTGTTTGTTTTTTTTCTTTTTTTGGTCTCTTTTTTTCAAAATGTGGCTAATATGGAAATGCTTTTCATGACTGCAATGTATATTCTATATCAAATTGTTTGCCTTCTCAAGAAGAGGAGAGGGGTAAGAAGGAGGGAAAGAACTCAAAACTTTTTTAAATGTTAAATTTTACATCTAATTGGAAAAAATTATATTTTATACATATTGTAGCAGCAAGCACCCCAACATACCCAGGGTGGCTGCCAACACAGGTTCTTAGATCAGCTTTTCTAAAGGAAAGCAATTCAAAATGGCTTAGCAATCTCACTTTAATCAATCAATCATATCATTTACCTAGTTCAGGGGAAAAAGGTCAGCACCCTGAACTTCAGAGTATACAGATGTTAAAAGCAGACAACAAATAAAGATAAACAAATCAGCAGACAGGCCTCCATACCTAGTCAGTTACCAGAGAGGGAAGCACCAACATCTGGGTGTTCAAAGCTGGGGGGCTCGACAGCTACCCAGAGTCTCATCTGGTCAAATCACACAACTCTTCTCAAAGTGAGCCCCAAAACAAAGTATCACATTAGTGTTCATATAGCCTTCTCCTGGCTCAAGGAATGTCACAACCCTCTTCACCCACTGTCCAATCACAAAGTATCTCCTGAAAAACAAGCCTCCCATCACAGGCTCCTAGTGCACTTAAGCCTATCAAAGGGCCTAGGGGCAGGGAAGATCTTAAATTCCCATAATATATATATATATATATATATATATATATATATATATATATATATACATGTGTGTATGTATTTCTATCATGCAAAAAAAAAAAACCTGGAAAGGGAGAAAGAGATCACATTATAAAGAACTCCAAGTACCAAGCAGAAGACTTTACACTTGATCCTGGTACCTAGCTCCCACAACTAATTGAATCCAATCTTTCTGAGTCTTTGTTCACTGCTCTCTAAGCCCCAGTATCCTTCCATCTATTTCATAATAGTTCATAATATCATAATATATCTTCCAATTTTCTTCCCAGTTGAGACCCATTAGATGCCTTGTTCATTTTGACAAAGCAAGGTACAAGGTGAACTACTAAAGCTGAACTGTTTGGGTTATGATCAGATTTTGAGGGAGGTAGAAAAGTGTTGGAACATATGTAGCTAGATATAGTAGGCCCTTTGACACACTAATCACATAGTGATTAAAAGAAAACGGGTTAGGAGGATTACTGGGACTGTAGTGAACCAAACTGAGGTTAGATAGCATAAGTGCAAGATGGATTCAGGAAAGTTTCACTACTTTTTCCAGACACACTCAGTGAACCATAAGTAAGAAAGGAGAATGTGGACACTTCACTAACAAAATAAGATAAATATTTCTTGATACAAAAGCTTCTCTGAAGCTGAAAAATGGGTTCACTAGATAAGGAACTAAAAGATGTGGAAGGTAGAGAGAATGTAATCAGAAGGAAACTTAAAGTTCAACATTGTGAAGGTGAACAATTTCGAATAATGGTAAATGGTAAGACACTGATGTGCTGGTTGGTGGCTAACCTGAAATGAAGTCTAAGGTCCTCAGATTTTAAAATTTTGAGATAATCTGAGACTAGGCTGCTAAATATTGATATCATAAGGATTATGGCAGGTGATAAAATGAAGAGGAAAATTCTAAAACCATTCGATATGTTTCCTGAGGAAGGTAAGAGAACAGGATTTGAAAATCAGCAGGCTTTTATGAAGAGGAAAAGAAGAGGTCAGTAGTTGTGAATGCTATGGACTAGGTCATAGAGTGATATTGATGACACAATGGTCTAGAGTTGGCCTCTTTTGTCTTGTCTAATGAATTGGGTGGAATAAGGAGGGAGTTGTGGGATTTTGACTCACCAAGTCAGTCAGTTTTGGCCTCATGTAGATACATTCTTAATTGACTGCATGTTTTTTTTTTTCATTTTTTTTTTCATTGCACAGACTCAGTGTATAATCCTTCTTGTTCTTGTATCTATTATGCTTTCCATCTATAATGGTTCTAAGTGAATATTTTTATTAGAATACTGGGATTTTTGAACCCTGATTGGAGATCAGACTACCTTCCATGAGTCACAGTGCTAATATTTCATTAGAGGGTATGTATTATTTACAGCTTCAGACACTGTTCGTATTTATCATCTCTTGGCCTAAGACATGACTAAAATGGACATCTGGTGAGTGACCAATGGAGTGTTTCTACTTAAAATAGTACATGTTACAGTAGACTTGAGTAAAACAAATACTCATCTGACTGAAGTTCAGTAAGAATTGCAAGATGAGCTTTTCTATCCTGTAGTATCATTAGAATCACAGGGAAGCTATATATAGGAGCATATTTGTTTACAGTGACAAGGACTAATGCTTTAATGTAGCAAGTTTCCATCCCTATGGCTTTCAAAACTGGCAGAAAGAGAGGAACTGTAAGGGTTCAGAAAGTGTGCACTTGAGATCCCAGAGCTTATTACAAAAGAAATCGAACTCACACAGACTCATACACACACGCGCGCACACAGACACACATTGACCTCATTTATAACAACTCACAGATGTGGTTTCATCCCATGCTGCTAAATTAATTGGGGCTTCTACACTGTCTCCACAGTCCCTCCAGTCAATTTGCATCCTGGCCCCATTTGTAATGTCAACAAATTACCATCAAACTTGGTGCTCTATAGGAAAAGAACTCTTCCAATCCATAGGAAAAACAACCAAGGGCAACAAGGATCACTGCAGAATTTGGGGGTTCTGCCTTTGCAACTCAGTTTATCTGGGCAGATTTTTATCTCCTTCAAAACTTGATCTATTATAAGACTCAAAAAGAGATAACAGTAGTCTGCCAGTCACCCTCAGAACTGACTAAGCTACCCCAACAGAAAGTTCCTGTAATTGGTTTGACAATTAAAAAATACAAATACCACACTGCTGAGAGAAGATTACCCAAGTCCACTAATGTGTTGTTCCATTTAGCAAGATGTGCTGCTCGAGGGCTTATTCACAAGAACATGCAGTATTGTAATATAACAGTAGTGACATTTGCAGTTTTCCCTATAGTCACAGAATAGAATGAAGCTGAGTGGATCAATGTTTTATTTCAGTGTCTGAACTGATGGAAGATTGGATATTAAAGGCATATTTAAATAAGAAATGTGAAATGATGCTTAAAGAATCTGATTTAGACCCCTTTTTAAAAAATCATCTCCTTGAATTTACAAATGAAGCTGATTTTTTTTGAAATGCAGTGACCTGTGGGTGATTAGTTGTTTGCAGTCTGTCTAAATATTTTTTTTCAACTCTCTGCTCATTCATTCAATCAGCAAACACCTACTCTGCAAGGGTTCTTAAGCGCTTTGTGTGTTGCAAATTCCCTTGACAATCTGGTGAAAACTGTGGACCCCTTTTCAGAATAATGTTTTAAATGCAAAAAATAAAATATGTAAGATTAAAAAGGAAATCAATTGTACTGAAAGACACTTATCAAAAAAAAATTTTTAACCCTTTTATAAACCCCAGGTTAAGAAACCCTCTACTAAAAAAACTTATCAGTGAATCAAGTACAAGTTCAAATCTCATTTTGGTACCAATTGTTCTAGCCAAGCTCAAGATTTCCCAAGAGAATCAGGATATACAAACACAGTTAAAAGTAAAAGAGGCTTTACTGTGGAATGGAGTTGTATATCAAGGGGCTAAATGGGTTAGTGAATGAGAAGGAAATTTCCAAATAAAATATACACAGAAACACCAAGAACAGGATAGTCCCACAACTCCTTGGCCCAAATGTTTCTCATTATTATTCAAATGGGTGTCTCATATGCATTGTTTTAGACACCAAGATTTAGGGGAGCCCTGGGTTGAGTAGATTCTTTAATTCATTCTGTTTCAGGATAATGGTAGTTGCCATTTGGGCACTATGTAACTTGAATACTTATGAATTGAATAATTATGTAAATTGAATAACTTAGGACAAAAGATGACTTGTTTCATAAGGGTTTTAAAAGTGTTTAGCATATAACTCTTCCTGTATGGAGCCTGCTTAGTTTAATTTAATTACCTTCTGTTCCTCAGATCCAGTTTCAAGATGCTGACCACTCTGCCCATCTCAACTTTTTATGTGAAAGGGCTTTAATTTTTTTTTTTTAAGAAAGGGGGAAAGAGGTAGAAGACTGGTGGAAAGATTTCTGAACTTGGAGTCAGGATATCTGTACTCAAGTCTTAACTCTGCAAATTTTGTTTGTATGGCATTGTGTAAGGCACTTATTCTGAATCGAATTTCCTTATCTGTGAAACACAGATAATAATTCATTTACTTTATGTATTATCACACAAAAAAAGACTTTGCCCCCTAGTAATTAGCTTCACTGACAACTTAAGGTTATTAAAAAAAATAGGAACTATACTATAATTCCATTGACACAACTCTCAGATGAGGAAACTCCTACCCCCAAAAAATGGTAATTACTTCTTCAATTTATATTCTGACAGAGTTCCCTAGGACATTGTTCCATTAAATGACTTGCCCAAAGTCATATACCCAGTATGTGTCACATGTAGGACTTGAACTCAGGTCTTCTTGGCTTTTGTCCATCTCTCTTTCCAGTATGCCATGTTTCCTATAAAGGAAAAAAATGAGTTTTTTGATGGAGAAAACATATAGAAGGGAATAGTGACTGATGAAGAATACTTCGATTTGGGAAGTTAAAAGGAAGGCAAGTAGAGTCAAAGATGAGTTGACTAATAAACCTTTTCGAGTAGCAATGACAATATTGATTTGATCACAATTCCATAACTAGAAAGTGAGGAGAGGCAGGGGTAGGGGGAAAATAGATAGAATATAGCGGGGCAGATGAAAAGAAGAAGGCTGGAAAATGATGCAAAGTATAGCAGGAAGCAGCTACATATAGTAGGCCCTTTGACACACCAATTACAACAGCTCTGACTAGGTACTCATTGCTGTAGCAGTATCTAATTTAACCCTTCCTTGGACTTCCATACAAAATCAATCAGGAAGTCATTCAAACAGGAAAAATGGTGTTGCTTATGAAGCACCTCAGGAAAAATAATATTGAAATAAAACTCAGCTTCATTTGTTGGGTTTGGAAATTGAAGTTTGTCAATATAGTTAAGGGCAAATCATTACACATTCTGGGCATGGGAAAAAAATTAAACTTGGGGAAATAATTTAACCTTGAAAATAACTGAGCATATTTTATTTGCATTGATGCTTTTCTGATTTTCATAGTCATTAAATTCTTACCATAGAGATAAAAATAGAATGAAGAATGGGGGAAAGCAGGAAGATAAGATTTGTCCTTAGATTCCCAAAGGACAGTGTCCCCCAATCAACATCATTCTATAAGGCTACAAGTTTGGCCCTACTACCTCAAAAAGGACAGCACTTAACATGTTAATGAGTTTTCTTTGGAATACATGAGACATAAGTAAAACACGTTCCCAAATGGGGCCAGACCCAAACAAAGTTATCTGTGTTCAGTACCACCTTCAACACGTCATCTTCTTTCAGTATCAACTGTCATTCTGAGATATGTGTTGTATTTTCACACTGCCCCCAGGCTGCTCGGGATATACGCTTCCTAGGGCAACACTTATACCTACTGCATGCTTCTCTTCTCTTTCATTCCCTTCTCATTTTGTTGTTGCATGTCTAGACCTTTGATTTCTGTGACTTCGGAAGAAAAAGAGAATTCTAGTTTGTCTAAAGCATACAGTTTATAAAAATGTGTAATAAAAGCTTACGGAGGAAGATTGCTATGTATCAAGGAATAAGTATGGCCTAGATGAGAGTCCCTTAAGTCATGCATGAGTTCTGTTCATATGGGGAGATCATAATGTAATTTAAGGAACACTTTTGCCCTGCATATGAGAGATTTGAAGGAAAGATAGGGGTGTTTATATTAGTTGGCATATGCATATACACATATAGATCTAGATGGAGATGGAGATATAGTGTGATTTTTTTTGGTGAAGTGTTTAATACATTTATATATGGATTCACATACACACATATATGTAATATACCCATGTGTATTCTATTATCTCCACTTACCTTTTGTACTTTTGAAGTGGCAAGAGTCCTCTTGGTAGAACTCAGACTTCAAGAGTTTTGTATAAAGAGCTAAATGAATTGTATAAATGAGCTATAAGGCCATGTAAGTAAGAGGTTTCCCACTGATGTTGTTCGATATGTGTCTTTAAGACTAGCCATCCTCCTTAATCCAAAAGTGCAATTATAATTCCCTAAAACCCAAAATATAGATTTAGCAGATAGCAAAAAATAATACCATATCTCCTCCTCAATTAAGAATACCAGAAATTCTGAAGCAGAGATGAGAGTTTTGGAAACTAACAAGAAAAAAACAAGAAATAGAGTCCTCTCAAAGAATGGAGTCTGAGTTGGCATACCACTGCTTGCTACCATATAGATGCTTTAGGTACAGTGGTGTTTGATGTTGGCATAGGATGTCTGCAGAGGCTGCCTCAAGGACCATGATGGCAGATGCCCCTCTCAGAAGATGAAACTATAAGATGTCATCAAATAATTTTATCTCTCCACCCTTAAATCATCCTGAGAAATGGATGGCTGAGTCATATACTTAAATAGAGATCATTGTCATATGTAAGTCATACATAGGGCCAGTCCTTCATTACCCATTGCATAACACCAGCCTTCCACATAGGGTTGGGAACTGGACCTGTGAATAGGAATTGTCAGGAACTCTCTACCAATCAATGCAAGTCTGAACCTTCTCTACAACTCAGAGCCTAGGAGAATCAATTAGTGGACTGAAAGAAGTGATTTGTTCAGTCACACAGTCAATATTTATCTGAGGCAAAACTTGAACCAAGTTCTCTCTGAATCTGAAGTAAGCTCTTTATCCTCTATGCCATGCTGACTCTGCTTTATGACCACAAACTTGCCACATACTGTTATGGAAATGGGAATTTAAGATCTTCCCTGGCCCTAAGCCCTTTGATAGGCTTAAGTGTCTCTGAGAACCTTCCTTGATTTGAAAATACACTCTGCCCCCTAATAGGCTGAATGTGGTCACATGGAGCCTGTGGCAGGAGGCTTATTTTTCAGGAATGCTCACACCTCTATGATTGGGCAGTGTGTCAACAGGGTTGTGACATTCTCTGAGCCAAGAGAAGGCTATGTATACCCTAATGTGAGATTTTTGCTTTGGGGCTCACTTTGAGAAGAGTTGTGTTATTTGACCAGACAAAACTCTGGGCAGCCATTGAGCCCCCCGGCTTTGAAAACCCAGATGTAATGCTTCCCTCTCTGGTAACTGAGTAGGTATGGATGTAATGGTCAGACATCTGGAAACCTGTCTGCTGATCTGTTTCTCTGTCTGCTTGTAACTTCTGTTTATATTCATTGAAGTTTGGGGTGCTGACCTTTTCCCCCTGAACCAGATAAATGATATATGTTTGATTGATTAAAGCACAATTATTAACCCATTTTGAGTTGCTTGCCTTTAGAAAAGCAGATCTAGGAACCTGTATTGGCAGCCATCCTGGGGATGCTAGGATGATTGCTGCTACACATACCAACTCAAATAACAATGAATGGCTACTTAAAAACAAGCTACTCCCTTCTTTGACCCCAGGCTAATGACTCTTTGCCTATGACATGGTACCAGATCATATATAGCATTAAATATGAGGCATTTTTTCAGCAATAGGGAATCATTTTGGATTTTTTACTTTAAAAAGGTGACATAACCATGCATTTAAAAATTATTTAGTGATATGAAGGATGGATCAAAGAAGGAATAAATGGACAAAGGAAAATCGATTAGGAGGCTAGTACATTAATATATGTGTGCTGTTATACTATATACTGGAGTAGTAGGACCAAGAATTGAGAAGTGATGACAAATGCTGGCAATAGTGGAATCCACAGGACTCATAATTGATTGAAACAAGAGGGAAAAAGAAAATGTTGAATTTGTTATCAGAGGAACTGAGCTCAAAATACCACTGTTCCACTTTCTAGCTGTGTCACATTGGACAAGTCCCTTAACCTCACTGGCCCTTAGGTAAAATATCTGAAAAATAAAGGATATGGAAATAAATGATTTCCAAGGTTCTTCCCAATTACCCTCTCTACTACCCTAAGCTAGTGAGCTCAGTTAAGGTTTCTCCCAGGATGCAGAATTTGAATTGGGATTTGAAGGAAGAAGAAAATTCAGACAGAGAAAAAATTCAGGGTGAGGGTGGGGAGGAAAAACACAGATTCAGCAATAAGACAGACACAGAAAAAGAATAATGAGAAGATATTCAAATTTGGCAAAAACTCATTCTTAACTAGAAGGATTAATTTTGCTGATGCAATGACCTATACACTGTGTTATCAGAAAAGGCTATATCCTTAAAGAAAATGACCTTTCATATGTATTTGTCTCAGGACCTTTTCCTGGGTCCTAGGGAAAATACCACTCTCACTTCCCTGTCATTTCTCCTGTCTACCTTCCTACTGGTGCCCACTCCCTCTGTAATTATATCAAATTGAGAATGATCACCATGGTTATTCTTAAGTCACATTACATTATATTACATACATATTATATTATTACATATATGTATATTTATGTTGTATAAAATATGTATATATTCTGTATATACTTATATTGTTATATTATATTGTATTGTGTTATGTCATGTCATGTCATATATTATGCTGTGTTGTGTTGTGTTATGTTATGTTATACGTTATGTTACGTCATATCATATTACATTACATATGATAACTGAAAATATATACAGAAAGGTTTGTGAAGCAACATAGATGTATGTATACACACATATATACATGTACACATGTATGCATGTATGTGTGGTGTGTGTGTGTGTGTAGTTGTAATAAGAATGTAAATTTTAAAGATCTTCCCTGCCCCTAGGCTAATGTGCACCTGAAGCCTGGGGTGGGGGAGGCTTGTTTTTCAGTAGATACTTCTTGATTGGCCAGTGAGTCAATAAGGTTGTTACATTCTCTGAGCCAGGAGAAGGCTATATAAGCCCTGATGTGTAGCTTTGTTTTTGGGACTCACTTTGGGAAGTGTTCTGTGATTTGATCTGGATTCTGGGAAGCCGTTGTTGAGAGTCCCCCGGCTTTGAAAAACCCAGAATGTGGAAACCCAGATGTTGACTGGGTATGGATGTAATGGTCGGACAGTTTGGAAATCTGTCTACTTGATGTTTCTGTCTTGATAATTATGCCTGTATACTTTGAGGTTCAGGGTGCTGACCTTTTCTCCTGAACAAGGTAAACGATATATGTCTGACTGATTAAAGTAAGCTTGTTAACCCATTTTGAGTTGCTTTCCTTTAACAAAGCAGATCCAAGAACCTGTGGTAGCTGCAAACCCTGAGGACGCTTGGGGTGCTTGCTGCTACAGTAGTGTATGGAATATAAATAAGTTCTGTAGTCTAAAAGTCCTAGACTTAAAATCTTCCTCTTATACCACTTGTGTGACCAGGAACTCCCCACCCTCACCCCTTTCCCTCTGTCTGAATTCTCTTCTTCACA
>NW_027187086.1:12761-121061 GCF_028583685.1 Petaurus breviceps papuanus | reverse complement strand
ATAATCAAAGTTTGCTTTCGTTCTGCTTCTCTGGGGTTGGGGGAAATAATTTTGAAAGATTCTAAGTCACAGAATATGAGAGTGTGGCATTTCCCCCAAAAGGTTCAGAGTTACATCAACCTTCAGGTGGGCACCTGAAATGATTAGTAGCATCTCAATAACTTTTGACTTGGAACATCTTGTTGGAAAGAGGAACAAAATGATTAAGGAATTCAGGGACATGGAAGGAGGTGAGATAATGAAAGATAGAGGGATAACAGAAGTAAATAAAGGAGGTTAAATAGGCAGAAATGAGAACCAAAAGTCAGCAGAGAATTATTTGAAGCAAAAGAATTAAAAGAAATTCTACTTACTTCAGCCTCCCAGAACTACTCTGAGTCTGCAGCAGGAATGGCCACATCTGGACCAAATTTCAGAGAACGCAATCAGCTGATTAACAACATGGATGTCCATTATGCAGGAACAAAGTTAGTGGCCTTTCTCTGAAAGCAGTATTAAGGAAAGTAGTGGGAGCCCTGTGCTTTCTTACACCCTCAAGGCCCAGGGCACTCAGAGGAAAAGGAAAGAGACTGATTTATTCAACTAAACAAAGGTTCAGCAAAGGCAGTATAATTTTATTGCAAAGACACAAGCCAAAGTCAATGCCTCAACTCCTTCCCCATCCTTATGCCCAGCAGTCATTACAGTCCTCTAAGCAAGATGACATGCATGGCATACAAACATAATTCAATCTCTTGTCTCTCGTTTTAGCTTCCCTCCACACTCCCTCCCAATCCTAGACATTTTATAACCTTACCACTCTTTTCTTTCCTATTTTAAACTGTCAGGAGGACCTTATTAAGGTAAACATGTCATCAGCATTTGATATTCACCTCTTTTTTGTCTGATGTTGAAAGCACACACAGGGTATCCTAAAGGACAGAAGTGCTGATTTGGGCAGGGGGAACATTTGTTTCATTTTATTTCTGTACCAGCCCTTTTTCTATGAATAAATTTCCCCCTACTTCCAACACTGAAAGACACAAAAAGCAAGGACTACAAGCTAAAGAAGATGTGTAAATGGATGCTAAGGACCCTAAACAATAAAGCATTAGTGAAGGTCCAATCCAACAAGCATCTATTATTTGCCTACTATGTGTAAGGTCAGCTAGGTGGTGAAATAGATGGAGTACCAGGCCTGGAGTCATGAAGACCTGAGTTCAAATCTAGCTTCATACATTTACTCTCTGGGTCACCCTGGCCAAGTGACTTAACTCTGTTTGCCTCAGTTTCCTTATCTGTAAAATAAAGCGGAGAAAGAAATGACAAACCACTCCAGTATCTTTGCCAAATGGGATCATGAAGAGTCAGACAAGACTGAAGAACAAGTATGCAAGTGACAGATGATAGTAACTAACATTTAAGGGTATTTTAAAATTTGCAAAATGTATTACACTATTATCTACCTTTATTTGTATCTCCAATTCTTAGCATTGGTGCCTGACACATAGTAAGTTCTTTTTCTTTTTCCTTATGTTGATACTAAAATTATCAAGAGTGATTCTGCATCATTTTTCAATTGATTCAATTTATAATTAATTGATTTTGTCCTGTTACTTCTTAAGTCATGGTTCTTAGTCTCTGAACTTAGTTCAGAAATTCAGCAGACCTAGATAGAGTAAGTTAGGTTTAGAAATCCAGTTCTGCTAATCACTGTTCTATTCTTACCTCAAGGAAATCTGCTACCCTTGATGAATGCAGATGGACACCAAGGTATCTGGTCAAGTATGATTATACTTGAACTATCCTTCAAGGATGTCTGGTCCACTATATCTGACCTTGGTGGGGGATTCAAATAATGAACACCTCTTAGACACAGGAGGCAATGAGGGAGTTGTTACTAGCCCTTCATTCCCAATTTCCAATAAATTATATTGTTCCCCTATGCCTCAGTTCTGTAACCAATCATATTGATTTCACCATTCAAAACTTATTTCCCTGCCTACAAAGTCCTGTTCTTTGTTCTTCCCAAATTCTATAAAAGGTAATTGTCTCCTTCATTTGGGGTTTTAGCTTGCTAGAGAAGCTGAGATCCCATTTCTTGGTAAAGCCATGCTTTACTAATAAATTGATAGTGTTCAGAACTTTGTGCCTCAATTTATTTTGCCTGTTACGAATTAATTTGAGCATACAACAGTCCTGTGATATAGGAAAGAGACAAGCATTTATTAAGTGTCTACTATGTGCCAAATGCTCTGCCAAGAACTTTACAGATATTAATTCATTTGATCCTAACAACAACCCTGGGAGGTAGGCAATATTTTTATCCCTATTTTACAGTTGAGGAAGCTGAGGCAGCCAGGGGTTAAGTGACTTCATTAGCTACTAATAAGTAGTTGAACTCACATTTGAACTCAAGCATTCCTAATTTCAGGTACAGAACTATAACCACTGTATCATATAACTGTCTAGGTAGCTCTCTTAGCTACCACTTACCTGAGCTAGATTGTAAGATTATTATTATCCTTATTTAACTGATGTAAAGAAGAATCTCAAAGAATTTTAGTGACTTGTTCATTATCATGTGCCTAATAAGTATAAGAGACTTAGGGCTTCCTGACACCAAGTACAATTTTATTCATTGAAACTCTGGTAGAAACATGGCCACAGTGGCTTAATCCCTAACAAAATTAAGAATCTTCCCCCAGAAGAAGAATTCTCAACAGTAAAAAAAAAAAATGCGGGTAGGAGACTATAGAAAATCTGCAAACTAAAGACAATAGAGATTGGATTCATTAAACAGTAAAAAATAAATGACTACAGTTGGAAACTCTGGCATGGACCTGTTTAAAAAAAAAATCACCAGGTCTCTTGGCTCCAAATAGCCATTTGCATTTTGTTTTCCATAAATTTGCATAATGTTTTCATGAGCCCCCTAACTCTAGGGAAGCAAAATCAGACCAAATTCATCAATTAGTGCAACCTATAAGAGCTTTAGCCAACGCCGATACAGTCAATTCTCAATTATCTGCCCTAGTGGAGAGGAGGAGTGACGGGATTACTGTAATCCCAAGTGCTTTTCTGCTTGATTCAAATGAATTAGATGCTATTTTCTCAGGGCTATTTTACTTTCCCAATGAAATTTTGTAAAACCAGTATTAAAAGTAATTGACCTCTTAAGTACATATTGGTTGGATAAAAGAGAAAGGCAGGAAGGTAGGAAAAGGACCAGTCTTGGGAAAATTTGTGATATTGTTTTTCTATGACATTTTTTTCTATCACCTTTTTCTGTTTTCTGTTGGAACAAATTCAGTAAGATTGAGGCATGTCTTCCATTAAGACAGAAGTCATAGTCACTCCAATGATTTCAGATTCATTTTTATTGTTTTGGTCCCATATATTTTTCCTTTGTTTCAGTTCAATCCAATTAGTTTGGCATGCAAACTCTTCATTGTAATAGAACCAAAACCCCAGGGGCGGCCAGGTAGCACAGCGAGTAAGAGCACGGGCTCCAGTGTTGGAATGACCTGGAGATTGAATCCCGGGCTCAGACACTTAGCACCCACCCAGAAACACCTGGCCTTGTAACCGTGAGCAAGTTTCTTAACCCCAATTGCTTTAAAAAAAAAAAAAGGAACCAAAACCCCTAGGGATCTCCAAGCAAGATAAGATTCCCCTTTGTACTAGGGCACTTTAACTAAGAGAGAAAGAAAGAGTACAAAGACAAGAGGAGAACTTGATTATTGGAAAGGTAATTGTGGTAAATGAAGTGGTGCAGATGTATTTAAGGATGAAAACATAGGTCCCCAGGGATAAAACACTACTGAACATAAGGCCCAGACCCTATGGGACCACCTTGTACAAGGTTTCCAGCAATGAACTTGTGTACACTGTAACATCCACAGTACTTACAGCCCTGTCTTGTGAAGATGGGGGATTTTGTTTGCCTTAGAGTCTTACCTGAAACACTCCTCCCCTAGCCTCATGTAGGCTTACAAACATGGACAGCATCCCCTATTAGCATTTATTTAGCACTAACTATGTGTCAGTCAATTACTAAGCACTGAAGATATGAAGAAAGGCAAAAAGCATATTCCCTGCTCTCAAGAAACGCATATTCTAATGGGGTGACAATGTGCGAGATACATACAGTGTGAACGGAAAATAATTTCACAGAGTAGGAAGAGGAAGAGCAGAGAACAGCTGGGAAAGGCCTCCTTCAGAAGGTGAAATCCAAGCTTTGATTTGAATAAAGACAAAAAGGTAGGAGGCAGAGAGGAGAAGGGGGTGTGTTCCAGACATAGAGGACAGCCAATACAAAGGCCTGGAGGTGGGAAGAGACCCAGAGCCTTGAAAACCTGAGAAACCTAAAAACCTTCCTCCCTGGCCTTATCTAGATTTGCACATCTGCACAGTACCTCATAATCTATACATTGTCCAATTGCTCTAAATCTAATAAACACTTAGCTGCCTATGTTCCATTACCTCATTGTCCTACAAGGTTATGGAAGAGTTAGCTAATCTGACAAATTAATCTGGACTGATATGGTAAAGAACTACCCCTCTAAAAGAACATATATTCACTTTAATAGTCCCCTAAAGATAATATCTTAACCAAAAGGAATGACTATATAATGGTAGGATTTTAGATATTAAGGCAATTGAAGAGATATCTTTGAGACAGTAGTACCTTGTGCTCCTATCAAGTCACACCACACAATCTACCTATGTCAGGAACTGCCCTTGGACACTTGGGAATAAGCTGCCTGGAGAGAAAATTTCACAAGATATAAGCCATCAAGCAAATAAATCTCACCAAACCGATAATAATGAAGATACCCTGATAAAATACATTCTTTGAAATTAATCCGTTTCTGTCTTCACATTGTACATTAAGACAAAAAAAAAAAATAGCACCTAGAACAGGACTTAGCCTGGACCCACCTCCCCTAAATTTTATCAATCAATCAAAAGTGCCTACTATGCTCTTGAGATACAAACATAAAAGTGAGACAGTTCCTGTCCTTGAGAAACTTATACTCACAGATATGTGAATAAATAATATACAACAACAGGAAGGGGTTGCCAATAAGTAAGGGAATAAAGTTATGGTTTTAAAAGGAGATGACTCCAAAACCAGAAATCTTCTTCCCTATATTACTCTGATATAATTTTCCCCATAAGAGGCCTTGTTAGAATCCTAATCTTCATTCAAGTATATTTTTTATCTGAGTTCTGAACCTTTGTTTAAGCATAACAAAACAGGTTTTTCTTACCTCTAGAATTCCTATGTTGTGGTAGATTTATTTTGGCAGCAGTTACCTACCACATGTACTTTGAAAGGACGTGGTTTCTCATCCTATGCAACATTTGTCCATATCTTTCCATAAATCCTTCATAGAGGACCCACCCAAAGTGCCAAAGATTTTTCTCTGGTTTATTTATTGGTGGAGTCATTGATGATACACTATTCTATGACAGTTTCAGAATTCTTCTCCTATCAAATTCAACACGTCCAAAATAGAATGTCATCTACTCCTTACTCTAACTCATGCCACATATCTTATTTGTTGTCAAACCAAGTTATTTCTGCATTCATAACATAACTCATATGCATTCCCTTCCCTCCACTCATAGAGAGACCACTCTAGCAACAGCCTTCATCATGTTTCACCCAGACTATTGCAACAGTTTTCTAACTATTTTCTCTATCTCAAGGTTATTCCCACTCTAGGCCATCCTCCAATAAGTACTAAAGTGATTTTCCTAAAACACAAGTCCAAATATGTCATCATCCTACTCAGTGACTTCGACAAGCTCTGGATTACCTCCAGAATCAAATATAGAATCCCCTATTTGACATTTAGAACCCTTCACAAACCGAGTCAGTCATTCCTACCTTTCTAATATCTTATATTTTACTCCCTTTTGTGTAGTTTACAATCCAGTTACATTGGCCTACTTACTATCCCCACTGACAACATTCCTTCTCCAGACGCCATGACCTTGACTTGGCTGTCCTCCATCCCTGAAATATCGTTCCTCTTCTCACCTCTACCACCTAAGCTTCCTTCAAGACAGCTCAAATTCTACCTTTTTCATATGGCCTCTCCTGGTGTCCCTACCATCAGTGTCACCCAATGCTAGTGCCTTTCCTCTGAAACTGCCTTCCATTTACAGTGTTGGTAAGCATTTATTAAGAACCTACTATTTGTCGGGCACATTGGTAACTTTATATTTAAGTTATAAGCATATTGTTATTTTACATGTTGTCTCCCCCATTAGATTTTAGTACCTTCATGACAGGAATCATGTTTTTATTTTTCTGTATGTCTTCAGTACTTGGTATATGATAAGTACTTGGCAAATGTTTATTGCCTGACTATGAGTTGAACTCAATCGTCTGTAACTCAGCAGGGAGTACAGTATATTTTTTGTAAGTCTGGAAGAAAAATGTTGGGCAGTCCTTTTTTCATGGTAATATACCACTGATTTTCCCTTCTAAGCCAATCTCTGTCACTCTCACATATTCCCTAAGCGGAGATGGTTTCATTCCAGCCCATTTCCAAATAAAACCTGTCAATGTGTCCATTTTCATTCTATCCAGATTTCTTGGTTTATTAAGCCACCAAGACTGGTTAAAGTTGAATTGGGTATTTTGGAAATCATCTCTGATAAGTAACATTTCTTGACAGCCCTGATACAGCTGGTTGCTCTCTGCAGTGATCTGGAAGATAAAAGTCAGCTATACCTCACTTTCTATAAAAGACGTGCCTCTCAAAATATGCATGTAAACAGAACTTCTGCAAATTGAAGCATGTTGGATATTACTAAAAGCTCTGTTTTGTGGGATATAACATTAACTTATTATTATGATTAGCTTATAATTATAAATTAAGTTGTACTGCAATATAATTTAAGGAATGGGGGGGGGGAGGCACAAGTAGGTAGCTCAGTGGATAGAGTACTGGGACTAGAGTCAGGAAGATTCATCTTCCAAGTTCAAATCTGGCCTCAGACACTTACTAGCTGTGTGACCCTGGATAAGTCACTTAACCCTGTTGGTCTCAGTTTCCTGGTCTATAAAAAAAGCTAGAGAAGGAAGTGGCAAACCACTCCAGTATCTTTGCTAAGAAAATCCTAAATGGAGTCACAGAGTCAAACATGAATGAAAAACAACTGAAATTTAAGGAATGAAAGAAAGTTAAGAGAGGGAGGGGACTTCACAAAGGAAATAGTATCTGAACTGAGTCTCCAAGGAATCTAAAATTCCGAAAGGTAGAAAGGAAGAGCAAATGCATATTGGGGGGTGGAGACTGACAGAGGAGTGGGATTGGAGAGTGAATGGCCTCTCTGAATGCAAATAGGCAGGAAATGGAATGCTAGAATTGGGAAAGTCAGTAATGCTGTGTGTATATAATAGAGAATGTGGGAAAGGAAGTAACACAAAATAAGTTTGAGAAGGGGTTCATTGCAAAGCTGAGGCATGTAGATTTTATTTCAGAGTCATATGAAAGTGAGTGAAAGAAGTGAAAACTTCTCAGACTGTACTCTAAAATCTAGTAAGGCTTTTCATGGGAAGCAGGCCCAAGTTCCCCTTCACCAGAAATCACATGATTTAGAAGGACTCAAAACTCAGAGCGGTAGGGAGTCACCCCTCTCCTCAGTGACCCCCTCAGCATAAGATATGCCAAATAAAAACAGAAGTGTTTCCTTGTTCTGGTACTTGGGGTAGATTTCCATGCTTAGATTGTGCACCTGACTTCTAGCCAATGGAAGAAAAGGGTCAGAAGGGGAGTGGGGGAGAATTCTGCATTAGGGCTTTATAACTTCACCATTTCCTTTTGTAAATTGCTTCTCCGCTCTGACCATTTGTCAGGAGGGTGGCCCTTTTCCAAGATCATAATAAACCATTCTTTTCTGCTTCCTACCTTGAGAAGCCTCTGAGTATTATTTGGGTAAGGATCTCTGTTGCACATAGTTTTGGGGTGCACACAAAAGCAACTGAAGATTTTAAACAGAAGAATGACCTGGTGAGAGCCATGCATTAGAAAAATTGTTTGACAGTGGTATAGAAAATAGACTGGTCAAGAAAGAGAGTAGGATTGGGGAGGTCAATTAGATGATTATTACACATATGTATACACACACACACAAACACACACAGCAAATCAGAGGGAGAAAAGAACATTACACAAGTCTAGGCACAAAATGAGTAGAACTTAGAGAAAGACACAAGAAAAGTGTGTAAATAGAATGACAGAACTTGGCATCTGATTGGGTACAGAGAGGGAAAGGGACAAATCATAAAACTGATTTAGAGCTGTAAGGGACCTGAAAGGTCATTGAGTCCAATATCTTCACTGTCAACATGAGCACAAAAAAGAGAAGAGACCTGCCCAGGTAGGATTTGAAACCAGAAATTCCTGACTCCTGATCAGTTCAATCCCCTATCCATGGCATCTTATTGCCTTTCAAGTTAAGAAAATAAATTAAATAGCCCTTGTCCTTCAAGGGTTTAGTTTTAAAGGGTAGAGGAGAGAGCAACTTGCATGGAAACAATCAAACTTAATATATATCCAAACTTATTTTGGGGATGATGAAGGAGCACTGATATCTGGGGGAATGGACTCTTATAAGAGGCACTTCAACTGAGTCTTGAAGGAAGCTGGGGATTTGGTGACCAAAAGGTAAGAGGAAAAAACAATAAAGGTATGGGCTGAGGTCTATCCAAAGGCATACATGTGTGAGATGGGATGTCATGCACAGGGAACATCAGGCAAGTAACTGGTCTGAACCATAGAGTACATGAAAGACGTGGTAGGTAATCAGCCTAGAAAGAGAAGATTAGTTCTTCCTTTATCAACTTTCATAACTATATTGATGGTAAAAATAATTTTCTCTTGTCCTATACTGTTATCAGAAATGTCCAGTTGGGGAAAAAAAAGGCGATGATTGAAATAAAGATATTTCTCTTATGGCTACAGGTGTACTCATCATTTGTGAATCGATACTCTATAATAGAAGACTGCATCTTTTACACATCATAGTTTCTGTATTTATGTATATATGCCTTTAAAAAAGATTTCCTTAATATATTTTATAATATATACATATATATTATATACATATATATATGTGTGTGATAAACATGTATTAAACAAAAAAGCAGCAAGATGTAGTCAGTAGAGAACCTATCTTGGAGTTAGGAAGTGTTGGGTCCAAATTTTGCCCCTGACACATACTAACTGTGTGACTTTAGGCAAGTCATTTGACCTCTCAGTAGTCCAGATAACTCTAAAACTGTTCATTGAGGAGAAGGTAGCAGTCTTCTTTGATGGAGAGAGTTTGCTCATTGGAAATTTGATAAACCAATGAAATCATAGATCCAGTCAAGAACAAAACAAGAAAGTATTGGGGCGGCCAGGTAGCACAGTGAGTAAGAGTACTGGCCCCAGAGTCAGGATGACCTGGGATCAAATCTGGGCTCAGACACTTAGCACTCACCCAGAAACACCTGGCCCTGTAACCTTGAGCAAGTTACTTAGCCCCAATTGCTTAGGGGCAGCCAGGTGGCTCCCGGCCCCAGAGTTGGGATGACCTGGGATCGAATCCAGGCTCTGATATTTAGTACCACACCCAGAAATAACTGGCCTTGTAACCTTGAGCAAGTTACTTAACCCCAATTGCTTTAAAAAAAAAAAAGAAAGAAAGTATCTGGCAAATGACTGAACTAAGATTTTGTCCCCTGTTACTCTTTAATTTGAGAAATGTGACTACACTTTAGAATATGCCTACATTTAAAATGGTCAACAAAGTGATCAATTAATAAAAAGCCATCTAGTATATATGATGTACCTACTATGTACCAATCATGGCTAGGTGCTAGAGGTGCAGCAATAGTAAGCAAAAAGAATTGAAACAATCCCTACTCTTGAAAAGATATACACTCTATTGAAAGAGACAACATGGATACAGAGAGACAGATGACAGAAACATATATGCATACACACATAAGTTGATGCACTCATGTACAGAATAGATGGAAAATAAATATAAGGTAGTTAAATACAAAGTATTGGGAAAACAAGCATTTATTAGGTGACTACTATGTGCCAAACAATATATTATCTCATCAAGGTTGGTACTATTATCATCCCCATTTTCCCGTTGAAGAAACTAAGGGAGTCAAAATTAAGAAATTTGTGTATGGTCACACAACTAGCGTCTGAGGGGAGATTTGAACTCAGATCTATCCTGACTTTAGGCCCAGCTCTCTATCCACTATTCCACTGTATCCAGCTTACTTCCTCTTATTTATAAAAGGATACTGGCAGAGAGTAAGTTCAGGTACTGAGTCTTGTAAAAGTCAGTATTTGAGCTGCATTTTGAAGGAAATTAGGTGGTGTAATGAGATCACATTAAACACCTTACACTTAAGGAAAGAGAACTACAGGTACATATGTATAACCCTTAAACCCCAAAGAAAATCTGCCATGCCCTTTATCTGGTTTTTTCATAGTTCCCATATTCAGAGCTACCTGGGGCCTATTCATTAGAGACTGGACCATTTGTAAAGTGCCACAGTTCCCTTTGTCCTCCTGAGTCTAAAACAATGCTAGCCCAAAGTACTATGGACCATTTGTAATCAATCTACAGTTCTGGGTAAGGCCTGGTTTTTTGTTGGGGTTTTTTTTTGTATAATTATGCATGTTGTTTCATCTTTCAGAACAACAGCATGGGGGGGGGGGGGGTGGAGCCAAGATGGCGGAGTAGAAGCAGGACCTCCGTGTTGCTCCAGCTTCCACCCCCAATCCATGTAAAAAGGGGACTCTAAACAAACTTTGGAGCTGCAGAACCCACAAAATGACACAGAGAAGATAACTTCCCACTGAGGACAGCCCAGCAGGCCGGCAGGAATAGGTGAGCCCAGTGCTCTGGGAACCGAGCCTAGCCCCACTCTGAGGTTTTAGCCCCAGGGAGGGCCTAACTAGCCACTGGCCAGAGGTACTCCAGATAAGCAGCAGCTGTGGCTGTTTCCAAATTTTATCAACACATAGATGCGAAGGACAAAGTGAGAGGTCAGTGCAGTCTGGACTTTGGGACCCAGTAAGTGGGAGTGCGTGGCTTTTGCCCCCTGGGGCAAGAACCAGCTGAGATGCCCAGCATAGCCAGCCAGTGCCCCGTGCAGCTCCTGGCCTGCAGAGTATAGGGGGACCAGGCACCAGTCTGAGGGGTAATCATTCTTGCTTTAACTTGATTGGATCTGGATTGCAGTCTAGGGAGGAGGTTCTGGGGTGTATGTCCAGCTTGCCAGAGCATGTGGAGACCTCAGAGAGGGTACCCATCTAATACATCTGGCAAGTGAGAAAACCCCAGCGTTTGGGACAAAAGCTCCCCTGTCTGGTGGCAGAGTCCTATTGTGGCAAAAAGCCCAGGGGACAAGTAACTGAGGGGTAACATGAGCAGACAAAGAAAACAAAGCAGATAGAAGGTTCCAAAATTACACTCTTATTTTGGGGACAAAAAGGAGCAAAGCATGGAACAGGAGGAAGACAGTGAAGTCAGAACTCCTGTACCAAAAGCTTCAAAGGAAAATACGAGATGGTTACAAGCCATAGAGGACCTTAAGAAGTAGATAGGAGAAGTGGAGGAAAAATTGGGAAGAGAAATGAGAACAATGCAAGAAAATTATGAAATGAGAGTCAACAGCCTGACTGAAGAAAATAACAGTTTAAAAAACAGACTGACTCAAATGGCAAAAGAGGCTCAAAAAGGCAATGAGGAGAAGAATTCCTTAAAAAGCCAAATTTGCCAGATGGAAAAGGAATCTCAAAAGCTTAGTGAGGAGAATCATGGCTTCAGAATTAGACTGGAGCAAGTGGAAGCTAATGACTTTATGAGAAACCAAGATGCTGTTAAACAGATCCAAACAAATGAAAGAATAGAAGGCATTGTGAAATATCCCATGGGAAAAACCACTGACCTGGAAAATAGATCCAGGAGAGATAATTTAAAAATTATTGGACTACTTGAAAGCCATGATCAAAGTAAGAACCTAGAAATCATCCTGCAGGAAGTTCTCAAAGAAAACTCCCCTGATGATTTAGAGCCAGAGGGCAAAATAGAGGTTGAAAGAATCCACCGATCACCTCCTGAAAAAGATCCCAAAAAGAAAGCTCCTAGGAATATTATAGCCAGGTTCCAGAATTCCCAGATTAAGAAGAGAATATTACAAGCATCCAGGAAGAAACAATTTGAATATTGTGGAAACACAATCAGGATAACACAGGATCTAGCAGCTTCCACACTGAGGGATCAAAGGGCTTGGAATATGATATTGCGGAGGTCAAAGGATCTGGGATTAAAACCAAGAGTCACCTACCCAGCAAAACTGAGTATCATGTTTCAGGGGAAAATATGGTCATTCAGGGGAATAGATGACTTTCAAGCATTCTTGATGAAAAAAACAGAGTTGAACAGAAAATTTGGCATTCAGATACAAGAAGCAAGGGAGTCATGAGAAGGTAAAGAGGAAAAAAAAAGAATCATAAGGAACTTATCAAAGTTGAACTATTAACATTCCTACATGGAAAAACAATAATTGTAAGTTATGAAACTTTTCTCAGTAGTTGAAGGGAATTGAAATATACATACATACATACATATATATGTATATATATGAGGGTATATGGGCATATGAATACATATGTGAATGTTTGTATATATGTTTACAGGTATACATAAATAGAGGGCACAGGACCAATTTAACAGGAAGGAATGATACTTAAAAGGTGAAATTAAGAGGTGAGAGAGGAATATAATGAGAGGAGATGGAGAGAGACAGAATGGGATAAACTATCTCATACAGAAGAAGCAAGGGAAATGGTTACAATGGAGGGGAAGAATAGGAAGGCAAAAGGGAATGGGTCAAACCTTATTCCCATTGAATTTGGCTTGAAGAGGGAATGAAATACACACTAAATAGGGTATCTCACCCTCCAGGAGAGTAGGGGGGAAGCGATGAGAGAGGGGATGATGGAAGGGAGGGCAGGCTGGGGGGAGAGAAGTTGAAAGCACCCACTTTTGAAAAGAGTCGGGATCAAAGTAGAGAATAGAACAAGTGGGAGGTGGGATAGGAGGGAGGGAAATATAGTCAGTCTTTTACAACATATCTACTATGTTATTGTTTTGCATTAGCCACACATGTTCATCCTATACTGAACTGCTTATCTTCCCAGTAAGGGTGGGTGACAATGGAGGAAGGGAATGAATCTGGAATTCAAAGTTTTAAAATCAAATATTCAAATATGTATGTTTATATGTGTGTGCGTTTGTGTATATACAATACACACATATGTATATACATAGATATATATACATATATTTATACATATATATATATACTGTTATCAATACTATTTTACATGTAATTGGGAAATAAGATATACAGGCACTGGGGCATAGAGATCCACTGGAAAAGTCGAAAGGGGTATGAGAGAAAATATGGGAGAGAGCAGATTGGAGGAGGGGATATCCTGTAAGACTGCTATTTGGGGAGTCGGGGAGGGGAAAAATGGGGAGAAAATTTATAACTCAAAATTGTGGAGGAAATGGAATGATGTAAATCAGAAGTTCATAAAGCATTTGAAAAAAAAACAACAACATAAACTCATGGTGGTGAAATATTTTTATATTTGTAAATTTTATATTTATTTCTTTATATTCTGTCCTGATGGACACTATAGTAAAATCAAATGGAGTTTTGTGTCTGTCCCTTGAAATTCCTAGCAGATTGTAATACTGATTTTTTTCTTTAAATCCAACTACATAAATATATAGTTGGAAAATATCAACCTAAGAACATTCTCTCACTTTAAGTCCATTATACCTTTACATTTGACAGTGATTTAGCTACATTCTTACACTTTAATTTTTTTTGCATATCAGTGCTTTATTCTTCTAAGGTAGACATATATGTCTAAATAACCATTTTGACTTCAATAATAAAGGCCCAATTTCTTAAATGACCTATTTCAATAGCATCACTTTCAGGTAAAGCTAAGTTTGTATCCAATGACACATTTTCAAGAAAGATAATGTATACTTATTGAATATTTTTCCCCTTACACAAATGAGGAAGAGGAATTAAAAGGTAAGACAGAAGTAAAAGCCTGTGACTGGGAGCAGGGGAAGGGGGAAAAAGGAATGTCTATGGAGCAGAAACATACCATTCCCATGTAGGTCACTAATGTTAACCATACCTTACTTTCTCTATATTCTTTATAAGTGAGAATTAAGGAGCAAAGAGGGGTGGGAGAGAGTATAAGAGAGAAGAGTAGATAAAAATAACCAACTAATAACTATAGCTGAATATGAATGGGTTGAACCCACCCATATAAGGGAAAAATAGCAAAACGAATTAGAAAGCAGAATCCAACAGAATTTTATTTATAGGAAGTGGAGTTGAAATATAAAAGTCACACTGAGTTAAAATAAGGGGTTGTAGGAAAATCTATTATTCTTCAGGCAAACTTTTAAAAAAGCAGTGGTAACAGTCATGATTTTGGACAAGGCAATAGCAAAAATAGACATGGTTAATAGAGATAAACAGGGAAATATACATTATGCCTAAAGGTCCTATACAAAATGAAGCTACATCACTAAAATATCTGTATATTATGTGTATATTCAATAAATTACATGGCACTTAATTAAAGGAAAAATTAACCACATTAAAGAGAAAAAAATAGAGAAAAAAATTGTAAAGAAGTTCAGTGTATACCTTTCATACCTAAACAAATCTAACAAAAAGATAGAAGACCCAAAGAAAAAAGATGTGAAAAGAATTTTAGAAAAGTTAGATATTATAAATCTGTTGATTATTAAGTAGTAAGAGAAGAGGGTGGGGGGAGACATGTGTGAGTGTGTGTGTGTGAGTGTGTTTGTGTATTTCTCATCTGTGCAGGGGATCTTTACAAAAATTGATTTTATTAGGGAATAAAATTCTCAAATAAATGCAAAACACAGATGTGTTAAAGAAATCCTTCACTGACTATACTGTCTTTCCAGAAATGATTAAACTGGAAGCTAAATAAATTAATCCTATAAAACTGAAAGGGCAAAGAACATATAATTGAAACAATAGATAATTGCAACTAAGAAAATCAAAATCATCAGAAAATGTACTGAAATTATAAGAATTTAGCTAAAAGCAATTAGGAGATATTTTATATTTATATAAATAAATATTTATATAATATTATATAATATATATATATATAAATAATATTCTCAACTTGACACTATATTAGGAATTCATTCTACTTATCTTTCATCTATCCAACTTGTATAGTTCAGTTGAGCTAGCTATTTTTTTTCTTACCTTACATTTTCCTACCTTCATTGGGTTGACCCAATTCTTCTGTCTTTTGAATTTCCTACTCTCTTTTAAGGTGAAGCTGAGATTATTTAATGAAGTCTTTCCTGATCTTCCCAGATGAAAAAAAAAATATTTCACTCTCCTAAAAAACATATTATAGCACATTAATCTGGTGCTCTCTTTTTCTCTTTTGTTTTTATCATGTTCTATCAGGAGACAGCCTGGCATGTTGGATTGATTGCTGAATTTGGAGTCAGGTTAGTACATATTCAAATAAATCTTGCCTCTGTCACTCACTAGCTGTGGTACCTTTGGATAAACCCTTTAAATTTGTGATTTCTTTAAAGTTTTTTCCTCCATCTATCATATCTACAATAGCTGGTTCACAAAGTTGTTGAGAAACTCCAGTGAAATAAAGTATGGAAAGCAATTTGCAAATTTCAAAGCATTATATCAACATCTGTTCACAGAATTTTAGAGTTGGAAGGGTCCTTAATAGCCATCTAGTCCAACTCATTCTTTTACTTTTAAAGCAATCGGGGTTAAGTAACTTGCTCAAGGTTACATGGCCAGTTATTTCTGGGTGTGGTGCTGAGTATCTGAGCCCGGATTTGATCCAGGTCATCCCAACACTGGAGCCGGTACTCTTACTTGCTGAGCCACCTGCCTGCCCCTAAGCAACTGGGGTTAAGTAACTTGCTCAAGGTTACACGGCCAGGTGTTTCTGGGTGGGTGCTAAGTGTCTGAGTCCAGGATTCGATCTCCAGGTCATCCCGACACTGGAGCCGGTACTCTTACTTGCTGTGCTTTCTGGCTGCCCCCCAACTCATTCTTGCAAAGAGAAATGTGCTAAAGTCTATGCAGATATAGTCATCTAGTCATGGCTTGAAGATTTCCAGTGAGAGTGAATTGACTACCTTCCAAGGTACACATATGGATAGTTCTAATTTTTTTAAGCTTTTTTTCTGATATCAAGCCTAAATTTACCTGTTTGAAACTTAAACCTGTTGCTTCTGATTCTTTCCCCAGTGTTGAACTGAACACATCTAATCCTTCAAGTACCTGAAAGTGGTTATGATTATGTTCCTTTGCACATGATCCAGCTAATCAAAGTCCTTCCTAAACCATGACATACAGAATGGAATGCTGTACTCCAGATTTGGGAAGAATACAGTGTCATCTTTACCCGTTTATTAGTGGAAACCTTTATTTTTAACGTAGCTCCAATTCATATAAGCTTTTTTTGTCAGATTTATATTGACCTAGGAGTCCACTATACTTTGAGAGATTGTGGAGGATAGAAGGTCCTAGTTTGCCATGGTCCATGGGGTCACAAAAAGTTGGACATGACTGAATGGCCGAACAACAGAGTCTACTAATACCTTTAGATATTTTCTTTTACATTGTTGTCTAGTTGTGCTTCCACCATCTTGAGCCTGAAGATGATCTTTTGAACCCAGATATAAAATTCTACCTTTATCTCTCTTTGATTCCATTCTGTTTTATTCATTCCAAAGTTCTAGACTTTCAAGATCTCTCTAGATCCTGATTTTCACACAATGAGTTAGCTACCCACTCATAGCTTCAGCTTTGTGTTATCTGTACATTAGATGATATGTTATGTGTTCCAAAGCCAATACACTGATAAAAATATTAAAAAGGAGATGCCCTGTCCATTACAACCACAAGTTGTGATATATGATTGTGATGGGATACCATTGTGCTTTAAGAAATGATGACTGGGATGCTTTCAGAAAACCCTGGGAAGATTTATATGAACTGATAAAAAGTGAGAAGAACCAGGGGAACATTGTATATCCTAATAGCAATATTGTATAACAAAAATATAATAATGAATGACTTAGCTTTTCTCAGCAATACAATGATTCAAAACAATTCCAAAGGATTTATCATGAAAAAAATGCTGTCAACCTCCAGAGAAAGAACTGATAGCATCTGAATACAAATTGAAACATACTTTTACAATTTTTTTGTTATTCTTGTTTTGTTTTTTGTGTGCACTTTCTTTTGCAACATGACTAATACAGAAATGTTTTATATGACTGCACATGTATAATCTATATCGATTGTTTGCCTTCCCTGGGAGAGGGGAGGGAATGGGAGGAAAAGTATTTTAAATTCAAAATTTTAAAAGATGAATATTAAAATTTTGGGTTTACATGTAATTCAAACAAATCTAAAAATTAAATTGAAAAAAAGGCATATGTTCAAGCATAGATTCCTACTGCACTCACCTGGATATCTTCTGCAAAGCTGACGTGGAACCATTAGTGACTAATTTTTGAGCATAAACAATCAGTCATTTCCAAATCCATTTTTTAATATAATTATCTAACCCAAACTTTCCTTCTCAAGAATAATATATAATATGATGAGATGTGTTGTGAGGCTCAAAGAAGATAATGGATATAAAGAAATTTGCAGACCTTAAAGTACTATATAACTGACAGATATCATTATTACCATTATTATTTTTTAGCTTATAGTCACTAGGTCTCCAGGCTGGCTATGACTTCTACCGCCCTCCTGCTAAGCTCACTCAGTATTTATGGAGCAATACTGCATGTGTGCTGGCAAAAGCTTAAGAATGGAGCTCCAGAAAAGAAAACAAAGAAAAAGTACACACTTTTAAGTATACTCTGCATTATTAACATGCTCTTAAGGTTAAAAATCATTAAAATCAGAAAGCAAGTCCTGATTTTTTAGCAATAGCTGATTTTTTTACATGTAAGTTTAGAGCTGGTTCAAGCACACCCCTGAATATGAGAAACTTACCAAATGTTTGCTAACATCAAGTCAAACTATTCTTAGAGTATTCCTTTGACCTGCAATGTTAGTAACCCTTTTGGGGGGAAAAAAAAAGGGATATTACCTTTGTCTGAAATTACATATGCTCAATATAATCACAAGAGTATTTTTAAGATTTATTTTTTGTTCCATTTTTTTTTCTCCCCTAACAATTAAGAAGTAAGAAATAACTTGTTCAGTAATTCTCCATTTGATAGACAACTGCTCAGGTTTCAATTATTTTTTCCCAGCACAAAAAGATCCAATATAAATATTTTTGGTATATGTGGATCCTTTTCCTTTCTCTTTGATCTCTTTAGGATACAGACCTAGTAGTGGTTTTACTTAGTCAAATAGTATGTAGTTTTGTAGTCCTTTAGGTATAATTTCAAATTTTTCTGCAGGATGGTTGGACTATCTCACTACTCATCCAACAATTCATTAGTGTACTTATTTTCTCACATCTTCTCCAGCATTTGTCATGTTCTTTTTCTGTCATTTTAACCAATCTAATGAGAGTGAAGTAGCACCTCATAGTTGTTTTAATTTGCATTTCTCTAATTATTACAGATGAATGTCTTGTAATCAATTATTATTCCTTTGAATCCTATTTATTTGTGGTCATGTATTCATCCTTTTCCATTATAGCAATTTGAGGTCAAGGATCAAATTATTTATCAACATTGGATCCCCAGTGTTTAAAACTGGGCTTTGCACATATATGTACTTAATAAAAAAAAAGTCATACAATTTTAAATAAAAATGGAGTAACAGAAAAATACTTTCTTACTTAGAACTTACAATTTTTTAAAGAAAAGAAGAATATCCTGAGCAATAGGAACCCCTGTCTGTCTTGGGTTATAAAGACAAGAGGAAATATCCAGTTTAACTTGCTTTTTAAACATCATTTAAGTGTTTACATATAGATATGCATGTAATTCTATCTAATTAGTCAACAAACATTTATTATCATTATTATCATAATTAACATAAGTGCCTCCAATGTACAAAGCACTATGATAGGAGCTGAACAAATGTTTTCTACTAAAATGACCATCAATTTAAAAAATATATATTCATTAGTTTCTCACATAAAAACATCTATTAACACCCCTACTCAGATGCATGACAACGTGACAGGCATTTGAAGGGATTTTAAAGATTTTCTGTCCTCAAGTACCAATCCAAATAGGTGTCACTAATTCCTGGGGGGTGCTAGGATGATCATAAAGCTTTTTGAAGGGATTTGGGAGGTGATATATAAACCCTCAGGCTACAAATAGTACATAAATCTGCATTTATTTCATTTAACCCATTCTACACATCCTATATAGTCCAGGATTCAAACTTCATCTGACAGCCAGCAGAATTCTCTACTATATATTTGTGGTCCATCTGTAACTAGGAATTCCTTCAGGACTGTTAGAAAAAAAAAATAGACTCGAGGAAGATTCAGGCTGCCAGTTATGCTCTGTGAAAGGGCAGATTAATCTCCATGGACCTCACAGTTGACATAGCCCCCACTCAATGTGTTCAGTTATTATGCTAAAAGAAATTTGAAAACAACCCTCTTCTGGCTGCCTTATTGGTGTTATCACAAAATAATTACTGCCCTGGGGGATTGAAGGTAATCAGATACACTAGGTTTCCACACACCTCAGGGAGGAAGAAAGGGGAAAGGCTGATTATCTTTCCATAACAAAACCCAATATTACCTCCTTCCTTAAATTCCTCCTCATAAAATCACATTGCTGGTGTTGTTCTCTTTTAAGCCCTTGTCATTTGCCAAGTCTCAATTTTTTTGATATGAGAGAAAGCCATTTTGTCTTTCAGAAAACACTGGTTATAAAAAGGAAATCTCATTTCCATTCCAGCATTATTCACCGTCCCTAAAAAAATCCCCTCTCACCTTACCTATAATGCATCCTTCACAAAGTTGCCGAAATGATATTCTTAAAGCACAAATCTGACCATATGAAACCCCTATTCAAAAAGCTCCAGTAGCTACATTTTACTTTAGCATAATATACAAATTCCACTGGCATTTAAAGACTTTCACAGTCTGGCTCTGGTTTCTATTTCCAGGCTTATTATCCATTCCTCCCCATTATGCTTTCTGCATTTCTGCCAAGCTGGCCTTTTTGCCATTCCTCAATCAATCAATCAATCAGCAAACATTATTAGAGGCCTGCTACAGCCAGGGACTGAGGATACAAATACAAAAAATGACAGAGTACCACACTTGGAGAAGAAAGTTCTTGTTCAGTCTTTTTCAGTTGTGTCTGATTCATCATGACCTCATTTGGGGTTTTCCTGGAAAAGATAATACAGTTGTTTGCCATTTCTTTTTCCAACTCATTTTACAGATGAGGAAACTGAGGCAAAGAGAATTTAAGTGATTTGCCCAAGTTCATATAGCTAGTAAGTGTCTGAGGTCAGATTTTAACTCAAGGAAATGAATTTTCTGATTTCAGGCCCTGCACTCTATCCAGTGTGCCACCTAGAACTAAGTTCAAATGTGACATCAGATAATCAGTTGCATTACCCTGGGCAAGTCACTTAACCTCTGTTTGCCTCAGTTTCCACCATTAATAAATTGGGAATAGTAACAACACCTCCTCCTAGGGTTTTTTTTTTTAACTTTAATTTATTAATTTGTTTGTTTCCTTTTAGTTTACAGGATTCAATTCCACAATTCTTTGAATTTCACATTTTGTCCCCCTCCCTCCCTTCCCCCCCATGGTGGCTTATTATCAAGTATAGGATCTGTAAATACTTTCACATTATACAATGGTCAGGTTATAAGGATGGACTATACCAGCTGGAATGAAAAATGGTAAAGAGGACATAAAATCAAATAAGAGAACGAAAAAGATCAGGTATTTTGCTTCCACCTGGATATAAATTTAGTTCTTTCTAGTTCTTTCTCTGGATGCACGTTTTTCTCTACATCATGCACCTTTTGGGATTGACTTATATCCCTGTATTGTTGAGAAGAGTCCACTCTATCAAAGTTGGTCATCACACATACGTTGTGTCTGTAATTGTGTACAAATTCCTCCTGGTTCTGCTCTTCTCACTCAGAATCAGTTCTTTTAAGCCTCTCCAGGTAAATATGAAGACCGCCTGCTCCCTGTTTCTTATGGCGCAATAGTATTCCATAACATGCATATACCACAACTTGTTCAGCCATTCCCCAATTGATGGGCACCCCCTTAATTTCCAATTCTTTGCCACAACAAAAAGAGCTGCCATAAACATTTTTGTACATATGGGTCCTTCTCCCATTTCTATAATCTCTTTGGGATATAACCCTAGGAGTGGTATTGCTGGATCAAAGGGTATGAAAGTATTTATAGCCCTTTGGGCATAATTCCAGATTGCTCTCCAGAACGGCTGGATCAGTTCACAACTCCACCAACAATGCATTAGTGTTCCAGTTTGCCCACATCCTCTCCAGCATTTGTCATTTTCCTGTTTTGTCATCTTAGCCAATCTGACTGGTGAGACGTGGTACCTCAGAGTCATTTTGATTTGCATTTCTCTAATCAATAGTGAATTAGAGCATTTCTTCATGTGCTTATAGATAGCTTTAATTTCTTTCTCTGAAAACTGCCTGTTCATATCCTTTGACCATTTATCAATTGGGGAATGACTTGTATTCTTATAAATTTGACTCAATTCTCTGTATATTTTAGAGATGAGTCCTTTGTCAGAGACATAGGTTGTAAAGATTCTTTCCCAATTTTCCACCTCCCTCTTAATCTTGGTTACATTGGCTTTATTTGTACAGAAACTTTTCAATTTCATGTAGTCAAAATTATCCATTTTACATTTTATAATGTTCTCTAATTCCTGTTTTGTCATAAAGTCATTCCCTCTCCATAAGTCTGATAGGTAAACTATTCCTTGTTTTAGTAGACTGCTTACAATATCAACCTTTATACCTAGATCACGAACCCATTTAGACTTGATTTTGGTATATGGTGTTAGATAATGGTCTATGTCCAGTTTCTGCCATACTATATTCCAGTTTTCCCAGCAGTTTTTGTCAAATAGTGAGTTATTATCCCAAAAACCAGGGTCTGGGGGTTTATCAAACAATACATTACTGTAGTCGTTGACTTCTGAATCTCGTGTGCCTAATCTTCTTCGTTGATCCACTTCTCTATTTCTAAGCCAGTACCAGGCAGTTTTGATGACTGCTGCTTTATAGTACAGATTGAAATCTGGTAAAGCTAGTCCACCTTCCCTAGCATTTTTTTTTTCATTAATTCCCTTGATATTCTGGACCGTTTATTCTTCCAGATGAATTTTGTTACTATTTTTTCTAACTCTATAAAGTAGTTTTTTGGTAAATTAATTAGTATGGCACTAAATATATAATTTAATTTAGGTAAAATTGTCATTTTTATTATATTAGCTGGACCCAGCCATGAGCAATTGATATTTTCCCAATTAGTTAGATCTGACTTTATTTGTGTGAAAAGTGTTTTGTAGTTATGATCATACAGGTCCTGGGTTTGTTTTGGCAGGTAGATTCCCAAATATTTTATAATGTCTACTTTAAATGGGATTTCTCTTTCTACTTCTTGCTGTTGAATTTCATTGGAAATATATAGGAATGCCGAGGATTTATGTGGGTTTATTTTATATCCTGCAACTTTGCCAAATTTATTTTTTGTCTCAAGCAGTTTTTTACTTGATTCTCTAGGATTCTCTAAGTATATCATCATATCATCTGCGAAGAGTGATAGCTTGGTCTCTTCTTTGCCTAAGTTGATTCCTTTGATTTCTTTTTCTTCTCTAATTGCTACTGCTAACATTTCTAGTACCAGATTGAATAAGAGGGGTGATAGTGGACACCCTTGTTTCACCCCTGATCTTATGGGAAATGCTTCCAGCTTCTCCCCATTACATATAATACTTGCTGATGGCTTTAAATAGATGCTACCTATTATTTTAAGGAAGGCTCCATTTATTCCTATACTTTCTAATGTTTTTAATAGGAATGGATGTTGTATTTTGTCAAAAGCCTTTTCTGCATCTATTGCCTCCTAGGGTTTTTGCAAGAATCAAATAAGATCCTTTTAAGTGCTTAGAGCACCTAGAATATAGTGTGCAATATATTAATGTTAGCTATTATTATTAACATTCTAATTTCTTTTCTCTATGCCTTTGCACTAGATGCAGTAACTGTTTCTAATGCCTCAGATATTTTCTCCCCTTACCTGTACTTCTTTGAATCTCTATATCTCTTCAAACCTCAGCCCAAGTACTGTCTCCTTCCTACATGTGGCCTTTTTTGATCCCTTCAGATACTTGTACACTCCCCCCAACACAAACACACACAGACTACCTATCAATAAGTTACCTTATATTTAATTATAAGGGAATGTATTGTTTCACCAAGTAGCATTTCCACAGAGAATGTTTAGTTCCTTAGAGGAAGGAACCGTTCCTTTTTATCTTTATATCTATAGAGTTTGACACACTGACCAAAATATAGTAGCTATTTATTAAATTCTTTTTGATTGATGAATTCAATCAATCCTCCATATTCAAGTTCATCATAATAATAATTTGATGGATGGCCACATTTGGACCCAAGATTCATTTCCTCAAAAATCACATACAAAATCAGCCAATTAGCATTTATTATGCACCTGCTATCTTCTAGGCACTATGCTAAGAACTGGAAATACAAAGAAAAGCAAAAGACATTTGCTGAGTTTAAAGAATTGACAATCTTTTGAGGCATGCAAAAGAAGCAGAAAAGGGCGATAGGGAGGAAGATCCTCAGCACTGGAGAATGATGGAGAAAGCCAATGGGTCACAAGCAGGTAAGAAATGAAGAGATGACTGGCTAAACACCATCCTTAAATGGAGGTTCTGGGAGGAACTCTCCCCTCCAGTTGGAGGGAGAGAGAGGTTCCACAAGCAAAACTTACTGATAAGATGTAACTTCCTGAACTGAAGTGAGTTGTCAGGATGAAGAGGTTCCTGGGAAAGGATAGAGAATCCAGAGAGTCCAGCCAGGTGTCAAATGGCACCATCAATCACCCTTTTCCCCTTAGCATTTTCTTCTTTTTAGCTTTTTATGACACCTCTCCCTTGGTTGTCCTTGATACTTGTCAAACTGTTCTTTCTGATCTACTTTGCTGAATCTTCAGGTCATGCCCATTAAATGTGGATGTTCCCTTCAACACTGTCCCAGACCTTCCTCTCCTCTCTTTATATAGTATTTCGTTTGGTGATCTCATTAGCTCCCATGGATCCAATAATCATCTCCATACAAAAGATTCTTAGATCAATTTGTCCAGGACCAATTTCCCTTCTAATCTCAGGTCTCACTTCTATAACTGCCTATTGGACATCTCAAAGTATCCCGTAGACATCTGAAGCATAAAGAGTGGCCATACTTAAAATAAATGAAAACAAAAGCAAACAACAACAACAACTAATTCTAATGTTTTGACAGAATTGTATGGATCATTGAGGAAAGAAAGTATAGCATCCCTTTGGATTATATGTGATGGAGAGGGCTTCCCCTCTCTTCAAAGCAGGCACATATTTACTGTTACTGTTCTCCATATGGCCATAATGATTTTCTTAATTGGTTGCTAAGCCAGAACTCTGAGGATATACTAAAGGAATGATACCCTCTATTTCTTCCTGTCAGACTTGATGTGTAAGGATAACTCAAAACTTCATAGAGTTGGAGTGGAAGAATTCACTGCCACTAAGCTACAAGCTATCATCTTATGGTTTTCTAAGGAGGAAGACAGTGTCAGTGTCACCTCCCATTTGTCCTTTGTTTCTTTTGATATATTATCATCTTTTCAGATGCCTAAAAGCAGCTGGAATTTTCTCCTTCCTGGTTTGGAGCAGTTTCATTGGCAATAGCAATCAGAAGATACATGTGTCTGAACTAAATTGAAGTTGGGGGGGGTCCCCTTTATAACTCATGTCTCAGGGGAATGCTATGAAAGGAAGGAAAGGGGGAGAGAAAAAGATGAAGAAAGAGAAGGAAAAAAGAAAGAAGGAAGGAAAAGGAAGAAGTCAGTTAAGCTGAACTACTTATTTGTCATTTATATAGAATGAGGAAAATGAGATTTCTAATCCAATCTAACAATAATTTATTAAACACCTATTATGTTGCAGGAAACAATATGGCATGGGAGGCAGAGCCAAGATGGCAAAGAGAAGGCAGACAGTTGCCTGAGCTCCCCTCAATTTCCCTCAGAAGCAATATTACATCAAGCCTTTAAATGGATTCTGGAGTGATGGAACTTACAAAAAGATGAAGTGAGACAATTTTCCAACTTAAGATAACTTAGAAGGACTTCAGGAAAAGTATGTCTTGCTTGAGTAAAAGGGGAGCACAGCACAGAACAGATGGTAGTAAGGAAAAGCTACAGCACAGGTCAGCAACTGAAGCACCTTGGTCCTGGTTCAGCAGGCTAGTGGCACAGAAGAAAAGCTGTGAGGCCTTCAGTCCTAGTACAGGAGGTGAATTGCCTGTCCCAGAATACCATCACAACAGGTACAACTAGGCCAGGCCACCCCAGTACAGTGGGAAAGTAGCAAGCCCAAAAGGTCCCAGTGCAGAAAGCCAGTGACCAGGCACCTGCCCCCCCCCAGTACAATAAGTTTGAGACAGTGTCTCCTGTGCCCTCAAATTTAAAAGTCACAAAATAGACCTTAAAATGAGTGAAAAACAGAAAAGGGTCCTGACCATAGAAAGCTACTATGGTGACAGGGAAGACCAAAACACAGATTCATAAGAGAACAGCAATGTTAAAATACCTATAAGTGAATCCTTAAAGGTGGAATAAAATTAGTCTCAAGTCCAAAAAGTCTTTTGGGAAGACCTCAAAAAGGATTCCAAATCAAATTCCAAAAAATCAAATAAGAGAGGTAGAAGAAAAATTGGGAAAAGAAATGAGAGGTATACAAGAGTAAGTAAACAGCTTGGAGAAGGAAGGACAAAAAAAGACTGAAGAAAATAATTCCATAAAAAGTAGGAGTAGTCAAATGGAAAGGAGGTACAAAAACTAACTGAAGAAAATTATTTCTTAAAAAATTAGAATTGGACAAGTAGATCCTAATGATTCTATGAGACATCATGAATCAGTCCAACAAAATCTAAAGAATGAAAAGAAAATTAAAAAATATATATAAAATATCTCATTGGAAAAACAATTGACCTGGAAAGTGGATCCAAGAGAGAGAATTTAGGAATTATTGGAGTACCTGAAAGCCAGTCCCAGAACCCATGAAAGCCATGGTGAGAAAAAGAACCTGGATAGCATCTTTCAAGAAATTATCAAGGAAAACTGTCCTGATATCCTAGAACTAGTGGATAAAATAGTATTTGAAAAAGTCCATCAATCACATCCTGAAAGATATTCCAAAATGAAAATTCCAAGGAATACTGTAGCTAAATAGAAGAATTATCAGGTCAAGTAAAAAGTACTGTAAGCAGCCACAAAGAAACAATCCAAATATCAAGGAGTCACAGTCAGGATTACATGGGACTTAGCAGCTTCTATAGTAAAGGGTCAGAGGGCTTAGAACATGATATTCCAGAAAGCAAAGGAGCTTGGATCACAACCAACAATCAACTACCCAGAAAAAAATTGAGCATAAACTTTCAGAAGGAAAGATTGATATTCAATGAAATATGTGAATTTTAAACTTTACTGATGAAAAGAACAAAATTGAACAGAAAATTATATCATTAAATAAAAGACTTAAGAGCAACATAAAAAGGTAAACAGGAAAGAAGGGGAAAAAACCTTATCATGAAATAAGATTAAACTGCTTACATGCCTATATGGGAAGATGATATTTGTAACTCTTGAGAACTATATTAGGGAAATTAGAAAGAGTATATATAAACAAACAGTGTGGTATAAGTTGACTCTGAGATGATGGTATAGAAAAAAATTAAAAATTAATATACAAATTAATACACAAAAATTAATATACAAAAATAATTGTCCTGGAGAAGAAGAAATATAGAGGCATAATAGGGTAAATTACATCAAATCAAATGGTGCAAAAGACCTATTACAGTAGAGGAAAAGAAGGGAAGGGGTGAGCATTGTTTGAACATTACTCTCATTTAGCTCAAAGAGGGAATAATATATACACTTGGGTATAAAAAATTTATCCTATATGGAAGTAGTAGAGAAAATGGGAAAGAAACAGGAAAGGTAAGCTGATAAAAGGAAGGGCAGAAGTATGAGAGGGAAGGGGGGAATGGGAGGGCTAATAGAAGAGAGAGTAGGTTGAGGGAGTCAGTGGTCAGAAGCAAAACATTGGTGAGGATGGACAGGTTGAAAGAAGGGAAAAATGTGTAAGTAAGGGAAATATAGGATGCAGGGAAATACAAAGTTAGTAAGCATAAATGTGAATGTAAATGGGATGATTTCTCCCATAAAATGGAAGCTGCTAGAAGAATGGATTAAAAGTCAGAATTCTAGGAGTGGCTAGGTGGCACAGTGAGTAAAGCGCCCTGGAGTCAGGAGGACCTGGGTTTGGATCCGGCCTCAGACACTTAACACACACACACACACACACACACACACACACACACACACACACACATACACACACACACAAACACATACAATACCTAGCTGTGTAACCTTAGGCAAATTACTTAACCCCAATTGCCCTCCAAAAGGCAAAAAAAAAAAAGCCAGAATTCTATAATATCTGGCTTATAAGAAATATATTTGAAGTAGAGACACACAGAGTGGAGGTAAAAGACTGGAACAGACTATATTATGTTTTGGCTAATGTAAAAAAAAAAGCAGGGGTAGCAATTCTGATTCTAAGACTGATCTTATACAAAGCAAAAGCAAAAATAGAATTAATTAAAAGAGATAATGGAAGGAAACTACTACCATAGGCAATGAAGTAATATCAATGCCGAACACATATGCACCAAGTGGTATAGCAGCCAAATTCATAAAAGAGGAGTTAAGTGAATTACAGGAAGAAATAGAGAGCAAAACTATACTAGTGGGGGACCCCAACCTACCTTTCTCAAAAATAAATAAATCTAACCAAAAATTAAACAAGAAAAATGTTAAGGAGGTGAATAAAATTTTAGAAAAGTAGATGTGATAGACCTCTGGAGAAAATTGAATGGGAATAGAGAGGAATATACTTTTTTCTCAGTGGTATATGAAACCCACACAAAAATTAACCATGTATTAAGGCATAAATGTTTAACAATCAAATGCAGAAAGGCAGAATTATTAAATGTATCCTTTCCAGATCATGATGCAATAAAAATTATGTGTAATAAAAGGCCATGGAAAGATAAACTAAAAATTAATTGGAAATTAAATAATATAATCGTAGAGATTAAAAAATAAAACTAGAGGGGGCAGAGTCAAGATGGCAGAGTACAAGCAGGACCTCTCTGCTGCTCCGGCTTCCACCTTCCCCAATCCATGTAAAAAGGTGACTCTAAACAAGCTTTGGAGCTGCAGAACCCACAAAATTACACAGAGAAGGTAACCTCCCTCTGAGGACACCCTGGCAGGCCAGCAGCAAGTGGCCTTCAGTGCTCTGGGAGCGCTGCCCAGCCCCACACCGAGTCTTTAGCTGCAGGGCAGGCCAGACAAGCCACCGGCCAGAGGGACTCCAGATCAGCAGCAGCTGTGGTTGTTTACAGATTTATCAACACATAGATGCGAAGGACAAAGTGAGAGGTCAGTGCAATCTGGATTTGGGACCCAGTAAGTGAGAGTGTGTGGCTTTTGCCCCCAGGGTGAGAAGCCGATGAGCCATCAGAACAGCCAGCCAGCCCCACATGGCAACTTCAGCTCCTGGCCTGCAGAGTGTAGGGGGACCAAGCACCAGTCTGAGGTGTAATTGCTCTTGCTTTGACCTGTTTGGATCTGGATTGCAGCCTAGGGTGGAGGTTCTGGGGTGTGTGTCCAGCTTGCCAGAGCATGTGGAGACCTCCAAGAGGGCACCCATCTAATACCTCCAGCAGCTGAGAAAACCCCAGCGTTTGGGACGAAAACTTCCCTGTCTGGTGGCAGAGTCCTACTGCGGCAAAAAGCCCAAAAGTCAAATAATTGAGTGGCAAAATGAGCAGGCAAAGGAAACAAAGCAGACAGAAGATTCCAACATTACACTCCTATTTTGGGGATAAGAAGGAGCAAAGCATGGAACAGGAGGAAAACAGTGAAGTCAGAACTCCTGCTTCAAAGGAAAATACGAGATGGTTACAGGCCATAGAGGACCTTAAGAAGCAGATAAGAGAAGTAGAGGAAAAATTGGGAAGAGAAATGAGAACAATGCAAGAAAATTACAAAATGAGAGTCAACAACCTGACTGAGGAAAATACCACCTTAAAAAACAGATTAACTTAAATGGCAAAAAAGGCTCTAAAAGGCAATGAGGAGAAGAATGCCTTAAAAAGCCAAATTTGCCAGATGGAAAAAGAATCTCAAAAGCTCAATGAGGAGAATCATGGCTTCAGAATTAGACTGGAGCAAATGGAAGATAATGACTTTATGAGAAATCAAGATGCTGTTAAACAGATCCAAACAAATGAAAGAATAGAAGGCAATGTGAAATATCTCATGGGAAAAAAACACTGACCTGGAAAATAAATACAGGAGAGATAATTTAAAAATTATTGGACTACCTGAAAGCCATGATCAAAGAAAGAACCTAGAAATCATCCTCCAGGAAGTTCTCAAAGAAAACTGCCCTGATGTTTTAGTACCAGAGGGCAAAATAGAGATTGAAAGAATCCACCGATCACCTCCTGAAAAAGATCCCAAAAAGAAAACTCCTAGGAATATTATAGCCAGGTTCCAGTATTCCCAGATTAAGGAGAGAATATTATAAGCAACCAGGAAGAAACAATTTGAATATTGTGGAAACACAATCAGGATAACCCAGGATCTGGCAGCTTCCACACTAAGGGATCGAAAGGCTTGGAATATGATATTCCCGAGGTCAAAGGAGCTGGGATTAAAACCAAGAGTCACCTACCCAGCAAAACTGAGTATCATGTTTCAGGAGAAAATATGGTCATTCAGTGGAATAGAGGACTTTCCAGCATTCTTGCTGAAAAATCAGAGTTGAATAGAAAATTTGGCATTCAGATACAAGAAGCAAGAGAAGCATGAGAATTAGTAAACAGGGAAAAGAAATGATAAGGAACTTATCAAAGTTGAACTATTAACATTCCTACATGGAAAAACAATAATTGTAACTTATGAAACTTTTCTCAGTAGATGAAGGGAATATATGTGTGTGTGTGTGTGTGTTTGTGTGTGTGTGTGTGTGTAAGGGTATATGGCCATATGAATACATATGTGAATGTGTGTATATATGTTTACAGGTATACATAGATAGCGGGCACAGGACCAATTTAACAGGAAGGGATGATACTTAAAAGGTGAAATTAAGAGGTGAGAGAGGAATATAATGAGAGGAGATGGGGAGAGACAGATTGGGGTAAACTATCTCATACAGAAGAAGCAAGGGGAAATGGTTACAATGGAGGGGGAGAATAGGAAGGTAAAAGGGAATGGGTCAACCTTATTCCCATTGAATTTGGCTTGAGGAGGGAATGAAATACACACTAAATAGGGTATCTCACCCTCCAGGAGAGTAGGGGGGGAAGGGGATGAGAGGGGGGATGATGGAAGAGAGGGCAAGTTGAGGGGAGGGAAGTTGAAAGCACCCACTTTTGAAAAGCGATGGGATCAAAGTAGGCAATAGAACAATTGGGAGGTGGGATAAGAGGGACGGAAATACAATTAGTCTTTTACAACATATCTATTATGTTATTGTTTTGCATTAGCCACACGTGTACAACTTATAATGAACTGCTTATCTTCCTAGTAAGGGTGGGTGACAAAGGAGGAAGGAAATGAATCTGGAATTCAAAGTTTTAAAAGCAAATATTCAAATATATATACTATTATTAATACTATTTTACATGTAATTGGGAAATAAGGTACACAGGCACTGCAGCATAGAGATGCACTGGAAAAGTCTTAAGGGGTATGGGAAAAAATATGGGAGAGAGCAGATTGGAGGAGGGGTATCTTGTGGGACTGCTATTTTGGGACTGTGGGTAGGGGAAATACCAGGAGAAAATTTGAAACTCAAAATCTGGCAGAAATGAATGATGTAAATCAAAAGTTAATAAAGCATTTGAAAAAAAATTTAAAAAAAACTAGAGAACAAAGGAATTAATGAAGCTATCCTTAAAATAAAAAGTAGTATCCATATAAAATCATCAGAAAGCATTATATATAATTGGGATAAACTAGAAGCTTTCCTACTAACACAGATGCCCATCATCACCACCATTGTACTAGAAATGTTAGCTTTAATAATAAAAGTAGAAAAAGAAATTGGAGAATTAGAATTGGCAATAAGAAAACAAAATTATCATTCTTTGTAGATGATATGATGATATATTTAAAGAGTCCTAGAGAAACAATAAAAAAACTACTTGAAATAATTAACAACTTTAGCAAAGTGGAAGGGTATAAAATAGACATATAAATCTCCATATAAAATGTCTGTATGTTACCAACAAAGCCTAGCAAGGAGAGATAGAAAAATTCCATTTAAAATAACTGTAGACAATATAACATATTTGGGAGTCTATCTGCCAAGACAAACCTAGGAACTATGTGAACACAAAACATTTTTCACACAAATAAAGTCAGATCTAAACAATTGAAAAAATATCAGTTGTTCATGGGTAGGCAGAGCTAATATAATGAAAATGACAATTCTATCAGAATTAATTTACCTATTCTGTGCCATGACAATTAAACTACCAAAAATATTTTATAGAGCTAGAAAAATTAATAACAAAATTCATCTGGCAAAACAAAGGGTCAAGACTATCAAGATAATAGAACTAATACTATATTTAAAAGCAATAATCATCAAACTATTTGGTTCTAAGAAAAAGAGGGGTAGATCAGTGGAATAGGTTAGGTACACAAGATACAGTAGTAAGTGACTATAGTAATCTACTATTTAATAAATGTAAAGACTCCAGCTTCTAGAATAAGAACTCACTATTTGACAAAAACTGCTTGGAAAACTAGAAAATAGTATGGCAGAAACTAGGTATAGACCAACATCTCATGCCCTATACCAAGATAAGGTCAAAATGGGTACATAATTTATACATAAAGGGTGATAGTATAAGCAAATTAGGAGGGTAGCTGTTAGGTCTATGGAGAAAAGAAGAATTATGAGCAAAAAAGAGTTAGAGAACATTATGAAATGTAAAATGGATAATTTTGATTACATTAACTTAAAAAGACTTTCCAAAAATAAAGCCAACACAACCAAAATTATAAGGAAAGCAGAAAGCTGGGAAAGAATTTTTACAATCAGTGTTTCTGATTCAAATATATAGAGAAGTGAATCAAATTTATAAGAATACAAATCATTCCCTAATTGATAAGTGGTCAAAAATATTTACAGAAGGGGCAGCTAGGTGGTGTAGTGAATAGAGCACCGGCCCTAGAGTCAGGGGGACATGAGTTCAAATCCAGTCTCAGACATTTGACACATTTATGAGCCATGTGACTTTGGGCAAGTCACTTAACTTCAACTGCCCTCCAAAAAAAATACAGGTAGCTTTCAGATGAAGAAATTAAAGCTGCCTATAGTCATATGAAAAAAAAAAAAAAGCCTAAATCACTCTTGATTAGAAAATGCACATTTAAATAACTCTGAGGCACCATCTCACACATATCATACTGGGTAATATGATAGAAAAGGAAAATGATAAATGTTGGAGAAGATATGGGAAAATTGGGACACTAATGCATTGTTGGTGGAGTTGTGAACTGATCCAACCATTATGGAGATGTAGCGGCAAGCACCCCAGCGTCCCCAGGGTGTCTGCCAATACAGGTTCTTGGATCTGCTTTGTTAAAGGAAAGCAACTCAAAATGGGTTAACAAGCTTACTTTAATCAGTCAAAAATATATCGTTTACCTCATTCAAGGGAAAAAGGTCAGCACCCCGAACTTCAAAGTATACAGGCAGAATTATCAAGACAGAAACAGATAAAGTAGACAGCTTTCCAAACTGTCCAGCCATTACATCCATACCAAATCAACATCTAGGTTTCAACATCTGGGTTTTTCAAAGCCGGGGGCTCTGGACAACGCCTTCCCAGAATCCATATCAAATCACAGAACACTTGTCAAAGTGAGCCCCAAAACAAAGGGCTTATATAGCCTTCTCCTGGCTCAGAGAATGTAACAACCTTATTGACTCACTGGCCAATCAAGAAGTATCTACTGAAAAACAAGCCTCCCACCCCAGGCTCCAGGTGCACTTTAGCCTAGGGGCAGGGAAGATCTTTAAAATTTACATTCCCACTACAGGGGAGCTATTTGGAGCTCCAAAGGGTTATAAAACTATGCATACCCTCTGATCCAGCAATAGCACTGCTAGATCTGTATCACAAAGAAATCATTAAAAAGGAAAAGGACCCATAGGTATAAAAATATTTATAGAGGTTTGTTTTGTGGTGGCAAAGAATTGGTAATTGGGGGTATGCCCATCAATTGGGGAATGGATGAACCAGTTGTGGTATATAAATGTAATGGGATATTGTTCTATAAGAAATTATAAGCAGGTAGATTTTAGAAAAACCTGGAAAGACTTACATGAACTGATGCTGAGTGAAGTGAGCATAACCAGGAGAACATTGTACACAGTAACAGGAACATTGTGTGATGATCAACTATGATACAATTAACTCTTCTAAGCAATACAATGATCCAAAACAATTCCAAAAGATTCATGACAGAAAATCCTATCTATATCCAGAGAAAGTACTATAGAGTCTGAATGCAGATCAAAGCATGCTATTTCAATCTTTTTTTGTTGCTGGTTTTAATTTCTTATGTTTTTTTCCCTTTTGTTCTAGTTCTTCTTTTACAACATGACTAATGTGGAAATATGTTTACTGTGATATTACATGTAAAACCTATACAATATTGCTTGCTGTCTTGGGGAGGGAGGAGGGAAGGAAAGAAGAGAGAAATATTTGGAACTCAAAATCTTATACAAATTAATGTTAAAAACTTTCTTTACATATAATTGGAAAAATAAAATACTATTAAATTAAAAAAAAATAGGGCATGGATAGAGAGCTGGCCTCAAGTCAGGAAGATACATCAAATACTACCTCTGACCTATCTTGGATAAGTGATACTAGCAATCCACTTAATTATTCTCTCACTTGTCAAAACCTCATGACATCCTCTCAGGCTATAAATTCTGTAATAGTTGTATGTTTGCATTGAAGAGTGGAGTTTCCATGAAAATGTGGCCCTTCTCTTTACCAAGGCAAACCCATCCCATCTCCATCCCCTCTTCTCGAGTAGATTGCTCCCTCTATCATCACTACTTTTCTTACTCATCTTCCATCTCTCCCTTATTGCTTTCCTATTATTTACAAATACGTTCAATTCTCCCCCATTCTCAGAAAACCATCACTTGATCTGTCCAGTCCTCCTGGTTATCATCCTCTATTTTTTCTCATTTTTGTTGTGAATTCTTTCAGAAGGCCATCTATAATATGTGCCTCCACTTCTGGTCCTTTCAGTCTCTTAACTGTAGAGTCTGTTTTCCAACTTCATCATTAACTAACCAGTGTTCTCCAAAACTGAACTCTCTTAGGAAGTTATGTAGTACAGTGGAATAGGGTTGAGCTGGGGGTCTTGAAGACCTGAATTCAAATCTTGCCTCAGATATTTACTAGCTGTATGACCTTAGGCAAGTCACTTAACCCTGTTTGCCTTTGTTTCTTCTTCTTTAAAATAAGCTAGAGAAGGAAATGGCAAACCACTCCACTATCTTTGCCACAAAAAATCCTAAATGGGGTCACAACATGTTGGACAGGACTGAAAACAACAATCTAAACTATTTAACTTGGTGATCTCATCACTTTCCCATGGATACAATTTATCATCTCTACGAAGACGATTCTCAGATCTATTTTTACAACTTTAATGTCTCTCTTGGCCTCCACCTTTATATCTCCAACTTCCTATTGAACTTCTCAAACTGAATGTCCCATAGGCATCTTAAACTTAATATATCCAAAACATAGCTGATTATCTGTTCCCTCTTCCTCCCCCTAAAAAACAAAACAAACAAAAAACCTCCCCCTTTTCTAACTTCCATATCACAATAGAGAGCACCACAGGAACCTGCTCCTAGTCACATAGGCTTACAAGCTAGGTATTATCCTCTACTCCTCTCCCTCATTCCCCCATATCCAACCCATCCTAAAATCTTGTCAACTTTACCTCCCTAACATATCTCCTGCATGCCTGGCTCCTCTTCTGATACTGCCACCACCCTCATGCACCATACCACATACCTCATACCTACACTTTTGAGATAGCCTTTTGGTTGTTGTATATGTATCCCTTGTTATACAAGTCCATCTCCCTTCCACTCCATCTTCCACTCAGCTATCATATTTACTTCCTAAAGTGTAGGTTTGATCATGTCACATAGCCATCCGATAAATTTCAATGACAAGAGAGCAGCTAGGTGGCACAGTTGAATAGAGCACCAGCCCTGGAGTCAGGAGGACCTGAGCTCAAATCTGGCCTCAGACACTTCACACACACACACACACACACACACACACACACACACACAAACTAGCCATATGACCCTGGGCAAGTCACTTAACCCCAATTGCCCTACCTTACCCCCTCCCAAAAAAAAATTCCAATGACTTCCTATTAACTCCAAAATCAGAGAAAATTCTCTGGCTTTTAAAGCTCTATGTAACTTGACCTCTTCCTACCTTTCCAGGGTTAGGCATTACTCCTCTCCACATGCTCTGATAACTGGTGAAACTGGCCTCTTAGTTTGGGACCTCACATACATTAGGAACTTAATATAATGTATGCTTGTTGACTTGCCTGAGCAGGGACACAGAAATGGGAGATAGAGAGTTGTTTATAATGAACTGCAAGATGTGTGAAAGAAAATAACATAATAATGTAAACTGGAAGGTCTTTAAATGCCAAACAGAGGCATTTGTACTTTATTCTATAGCATAAAAGAGGGGTTTGAGAGTGTCAGCCATGGGTTTGAGAGATATCAGGTTCAAAACTGTGTAAGTGGTAGTTTATAGAGGGTAGAGATTTGAGTCTGGGAGACCAATTAGGAGACAATTGAAATAGTCCAGGTGAGAGGTGATGGCAGCCAGAACAAGATGATATCCACATGAATAACCAAAAGATTGATAGAAGAGATTTTGTTTATGTCACTATGTTTATAGACATAGTCAGTTTTATCCTATTAAGAAATTATGGAGGCAATTCCAGTCTGAGTTCACCAACTAGAGTCTCATCCCATGTGATTCCATCCCTTGGACCACTGGATTTTGGCAGGAAAGAAAGAGCAGAAATCCCAATTCCTGACCTAATTTACAAGTTAGGATAATAGGTTCATAGATTTAAAGATAGAAGAGTGCTTAAGAGTTCATCTAGTGCTGAGGTGGGGAACCTGCAGCCTTGAGACCACATGTGTCCTTCTAGGTCCTTTAGGACAGCCTTTTGACTGAGTCCAAGTTTTGCAGAACAAATCCTTTAGTTAAGGAGATTTGTTCTGTGAAGTTTGGATTTAGTCAAAGGGACACACTTGAGGACGTAGAGGGCCGCATTGGCCTGAAGACTGCAGGTTCCCCACCCCTAATCTAATGCAACCCCCTCAATTTACAGATGAAGACAGTAAAATTTGATGATGTTAAGATCTTATTAATATCATATGGGTAGTGAGTAGCAAAGTCAGGATTTGAACCCATGCTCCTAAATCCAAATCCAGTGACTTTCCTCCAAACAGCACTGAAAGATCTCTGCTCAACAAGTCAGCCAAGCTTCTTGAGTGTAATGACTTTCTTTTGATGTATCTTTGTCTCCCCCCAGTGCCCTACACTTCCATAGCAGAGATTCAATAAGTATTTGTCTGTGATCTTTGAGCTCATGGATTTAGATTTGGGAGAGACCTTAGAGTATATCTAATCCAAAGTTTTCATATTACAGATGAGAAACCTGAGAACCAGAGAGATTTTCCCATCATAGGAAATAGTAGACAGATCTGTGAAACAAGTCCAAGTCCTCCAACTCCAAATAAATGAATGACCATTTCTCCCAAAAATATAAATTAAATAATGCACAAATTAAGTCTAAGTCACATCACTGAGTTTTACTGAAGAAATGCTTATGAATTGATCTACATGGATACTTTCTTCTTTGGGGAAAATAGTCTATATTTTGCTACATTACTCAAAAAGTGAACACTATTCTGCTTTCTTCCTGATACAAAACTTCTTGAGAACTATTCAGGCCTGATACATAAAGCCTGAAAATTCTGGGGGGTGTTTTGTGTGAGCAAAGCATGAGTTCCCAGTTGCCTACCTATTGGACTATTTACCACATCAGAGAAAATCACCATCACAATGGTCACCTGCCAGGTTCCTCTCAGAGGAGAGTTTGAGGGAAAATTATACAGTAAATTCATTCTGAGTGCTCAATTCAAAGCCCCACAGGCTTGAAAAATACCAACACCATAAATTGCAGATGAAAGGGGAATCACTGAGAACAGCTGAAGCTCGTATACATGATGCCAACATGCCAGCCCTCCTCAGCCTTTTCTCGAGGCAGCCTTCCTGGCTCAGTACTTACATTCCTAATGAAAATTGTGCTCTACTCAGTTTGCTGAGCTTTCAATTATGGAGATCAGCCAAGAAACTTACTGACCACACAGCTTTCAGGAAGGTGGAATCCAAAAGTCAGTAATCTAATTGTCTTTGGAGTTTACGTGCTGTGAAATGGCCCTCTGGTTCTCAGGTTTTATAGTGCAATGGTATGGCCAGACCTACCCCACGCCTTAACAAACCTGCTGTTCCCATCAGGAGAGTGTCTTCTGACTCATACCATGTGTTGTATGGTCTCTGCATACTGTTTTCCTATCTGGAAAGCCTTCCACTGGCTTCCCTTCAAATTCCACTTATGCTTACTACATGTCTGTGGGAAAGTCACTTAAACTCTTTGGACCTCAGTTTCCCCATATGTGAAATGATGTTTTGGATTAGAAAGCTTCTCAAGTTGCTTTTAGGCTTAGCTCTAGGATCTTATGGACCTGTTCCCTCCCACAAACCTTCCCTGATGTGTGTTTGTTTGCATGTGTGTAACCATGCATGTATACATGCAGGAATATGTTGGGTAGCCCCAATCATATAGCAAATCTCCTGAGATCAGTATGAGGCCTTTCATCTTTTGTATACTTCTGTTCAGAATACCTTGTGTACTTCCATAATTACTGACTAAATGACTTTCAAACAGTTAATATATTGGAAGAAATATAAACACATAGAATGTAGGACTTGAAGACTCCTTGGAAATAATTTAATACAAGTTCTTTATTTTATAGACCACAGTATTTTATAGGACCAGAGTATTTAAGTAGCTTATCCAAGGTCACACAGTTAGTGGCAAAGTTGGGACTAAAATCCCAGGTCTCCTAATTCAAACCAGTGATCTTTGAACTAATGTATTACCAACAGATTGGAGGAAAAGGAGTAGGCCTGGCTTTCTAAACAGGCAGAGGAGGCATCTGACTGCATGGTATAACTTAAGGGACCATGGGGAAATCCTATCTGGTCCCCAAAATAATCCCCAGCCTATTTAGCATTCCTGAAGCTGTGCAACCAAAGATTCTTCTTCCCTTTGGCTTAAACCATAAAGTTCCCCTAAAATTTAAGTCTTATTCATCAATGATACTTTTATGAAAAAGAAGTAGTAGGTAGAGCCTTATACTTTAGCAAAGAAATCCTGAGTTCAAATTTTACCCCAGTCATTTACTAGCTATATAACCCTGGACAAGTCTGCTTCAGTTTCCTCATCTGTAAAATGGGGGTGAAAATAGTACCTACATCCTAGGTTTGTTGTGAGGATAAAACAAGATAATATCTGTAAAGTACTTTGCAAATCTTCAAGCGCTGTATAAATCTTAGCTATATAAATATTATTATTATGTTGACTAGATCCCTATGAGAGAACAGTTTTTGATAACAAAAGTAGGGGAGAGGGGAAGCAAGAGAAAGAGGAAGAAATCTTGGGGGATTAAGTTATTATTGAAACATCAGGGTGCCCCATATTGACTTCAACAAGGTTTTAAAGACCAAGATGTTAAAATGTAATAAGGAAGACTACGGAAAGGAAAATCATATATAGAGAAAGTGGAGGCTGGAGATGACAAAGATTAAGTCTGCCTGTTTCACAATGTTCTATTGACTTGACCCTGGAGAAAAGCATTAAGGTTGGCCCCTTCCTGTCACCATACATAATCTGAAGAGGGGGAAAAGCTCCCATTTTTATAGCACTTTAAGACTCAGAAATCTTACCTCCACCCCCCCACTCCCCCCCCCACACTAAACCCTCTGGAACAGGTTGTGCAAATATAATTATTATTCTCATGTTAGGAATGAGGAAATAAGCAAAATTGTGTCTTGTCACACAGCTGGGAAGTGTCAGAGACAGAACTCAAAAACAGGCCTTAGCCATGTCTGGCATTCTCCCCTCTCCTTTTCAAGCTTCATTATGCTCAAAGTCAAGGGAAGGCTAGTTTCATTTATGTTTAGGGATGAGAAAAGCAACTGGTTATAGTCTTCTACGTGGTGGATGTGTTTCTATAATCTATGCACTCCCCCCCTCCCAGGCCCACTAATATTTTCTATGGACCCATGAGATAGTCATTCATATGGTCCAATATGAATAACACTGGGAAGGCCTTCCTTCCCATACTAGCAAATGTTTCTCTTCTAATGACCAACCACCATCCTTAAAAATGTCACCTTTAGACAGGAACACTTTTGGATAAAGAATTAGCTTCATTTTCATGTCTTCCTCTCTCTTTTACTGCCTGTTCTCTTGTCTCCTGCTTGAACATCTGTCTGGAATCTATAAATTCACTTCACGTAACTGACATCCAAAACACCATCCTTTCTGCCAAGGAGAAAAAGAAGTCACAGGCAATGGGAATTTTTCTTCATAGAACTACGTAGAAACCAAAAGATTTGTAAAGAGTTGGAAGATGGGGTGTGTCTGTGGGGCGGGGTGGGGGGGGAGAGTGTGGGTGTGATATCCTATTTAAGGCCTGAATTTCTTAAATGGTCATCTCAGCCCCTTATTCTTCTCTACCTGTGGAAATACGGACTTAGGGTCAGAGCCCAATAAGTTAAACTATGAATTGGACATAATTTCTGCACACATACTTCATTCACCTTCCAGTTCATCCCCTACCCAGTATGTTGACCTTGAAGAAGACAGATGGACCTCCCAGGGCTCCAGTTTCCCAGCAAAAATGGAAATAACAAATATCCAAGCAAAGCACCTTGAAAAGTTGAAGGGTTAAATAACAAATATGAAGGGATATGGAATTCTATCAATCAAAGTTGAGCATGGCCTATGTCCATTTATTATTGCTTTTCAATTTCCAAAGTGATGGTAAAATGGGATTTACACTAATTTTTCAAGAAGCTGAATCTGATTCTTATAATCCCTGCCTTTTTTTTTTATTTTTGCTGATGTATTATAGGTATAATTTTTGTGTGCTCTGAGAGGCTCTCTGCTCTAAGGGCATTGCTGTATGTTATGGATAATTTATTTTCCCCTACTATTATATTGTGTAAATTACCATGTTGGCAATATTTTAGCCTTTCATGCTTTGAATCAGTGCCCAGAATAATTCTAACAAGATTTTGATTCTCCGGAAGAACCCTCAAAGAATCAAGCCCTCCATAATGCCTGAGTAGTAATTTAAACCTCAATTGAAAGGGACACCTCCTTCCTGTTGAGCCTAGGGTATAGCCAAAGGGTAACTAATTTTCATTTCCCTGAAAAGAGCTATATCCATGTCCTATGACCTGGGAAAAGACATCAGTCTATCAGGGTTCTCAGAGTCCAAAATTCTATGCCTTATTGTCCTGGTTATTGTAGGATAATAGAATTACCCTTTTCCCACCTCTAATCCTTTGTACAGACTACCTCTTCCTGGAATTGGCTCCGTACTCACTTTTGTTTCTTGGGGCTCCTAGCTTCTTTCAAGGTTCAGTTCCTGTGCAATGGTCAAAAAAAGACTTTTTATAGTCTCCTCCTCCCCCACCTAAATTGTCAATTTGGACATAGAAACTCTTTTGGATTTGTTTTGTATGGATTTTATATGGTATTTATCTCCCTAAAATATAAGTTACTTAAGGTCAGAAACTATTTCATTTTTTGTCTATATATTCTCCCATATTTAGTACAATTTATGATATCTGTTGAGTATTTAATAGATGCTTAATTACATGGAATGGGATGTAATGAAATAGAATAGGGTAACATGGAAGGAAAGGGAATAACCTAAAGAAACAGGATGCCGTCATGAATTGGGTACTGGACATAGAATCAGCAAGAACAAGATTTAAATCCCACCACTGACACAATAGCTGAATAATCCCAGACATAGGACTTAAGTTCATTGTGACTCCAGCAACTTCCCAGTGTTTATCTATGTCATATGTGGGTTGCCATCTGTATTAGTGGAAGGATTTACCAGCATAGGACTCCTCTGTGCTAATAAGTCATAGTCAATAAGGCAACAAGAATTTATTAACAAAGTCATAGTCAATAAGGCAACAGGCATAATTAAGCACCTACTATGTGCCAGGCACTATTGCCAAGTACTGGGGATATGAAGACAAGAGATAGGAGTTCACAATCTAATGGGTGAGAAAATGGAATTAACTACCTCCAAAGAAGATGCGTAAGGGGTAACTGGGGGCTAGTTTCAGCGGGAAGGTTCTAAAACTATGGAGGCTAGGGAAAGTTTGTGTGTTTGTTTATAGACTGGGAATTTAGTTGAAACTTGAAAGAAGCCCAAGAAGGTGGGAGGTGGAGACAAAGATAGAGAGCATTCTGAGCAGGAAGACAACCTGCACAGATTCTTAAGAGTTGGGATATGGAATATTTTGTGTGAGGTACAGCAAGGACACCATCATTACTGGATCAAAGAGAACATGGGAAGGAGTAGCACATAGGAAATATTCACATGGAGAAGAGTAAGGATAGAAAGAAGCCAGATTGTGAAGGGCTTTCAAAGCTAAACAGAGGATTTTATATTTGATCCTGGAGGTAATTGGGAGCCACTGCAGTCTATTGAATAGAGATGTGACATGGTCAGACCTCAAGTTAAGGAAGATCAGTTCGACAGTCTCAACTCCTCCGCTCATACTAAGGGACTTCACTGTACACACCAATACTACTACTTCAGGTGGGCTAAAGTCCAGATTCCTCAATTTACTCATTTTCCATGGCCTCCTCTACCCTACCACAGCTACATATTAAGATGCTCATATTTTTGATCTTGCTAACACACACAAGTACTCTACATCCATGTTCATGAACTAAGAAATTCCTTTATCTGATCATAATTCCTGGTCTTACTACCTCTCCTCATGACTTGAAACCCAAACCCTATTCTTTATCCTCACTGCAACTTTCAACCCTTCCATCCCTCAGTTGTTTCCTAGCCCATCAACCCAGCACGGGCTATACTCTCTTCTCTTCGCCATCTTAACCCTTGGTAAATCAGTTCAACTCTACACTGTCTTCTCTCCTCCACTCCCTTACCCCCTCATCCTATTAAAATTCTTGCCTTGTCAAATTTCAAAGCTTAGGATCACAGCCATTATCCCCTGCTTTCACTTCTCTTCAAGTACTCCTGAAGAAATCTATAAAAAATCATGAAACCACAACGACTGGACCATCTACAAACTTCTGTCACAAAACCTCAATTTGGCCTTCACTGCTGCAAGACAATGTTTTTACACTTCCCTACTTAACTTACTGGCCTGCTCACCACAATGGCTCTTCCAGACCTTTCATCCCTCCTCACCTCCAATTTCATATATCCAATTACCAATTATGTATCTGAAACTCAATGTCCTGTAGGCACCTTAAATTCAATATGTTCATATTTTCCTCAAACCACCACCCTCCCTAAATTCCCTATTACTGTGGATTCCACCATCCATCCTCCAGTCACCCAGGCTCAAACCTTAAGTGTTATCCTTGACTTTTCACTCTTTCTCTACCTCATATCCAAACAATTTCCAATGTTTGTTGACCCTACCTTCATAGTATCTCTTTTATTCACTCCCTTCTCTCCTTGATGCTGCCATTAGCCTGCTGCAAGTCTTTATCACCTCACACCTGGACAACTATTATATATATATATACATACATATATATATATATGAATATCCTGCGTGGTCTCCCAGAATCAAGTCTTTCCCCTATTCAAGTCCTTTTCATCAGCTGCCAAATTGATCTTCTTGGATTGCAGTGATGGATCCTGCACATGTTAAATAGGAAAACTCATATTCAAATCAACTTTATGCTCTGAGACAGCTGTGTTATAGTCTCATGAGAACTATATTTAGAATCAGAGAATCTGAGTTCAAATCTCAGTTCTGATACTACCTCTGAACATTCGAACAAATAACTTTAACCTTGCTAGTTCTCCATTCCCTCATCTGTATAATGAGAGGGTTGAAATAGATAAATTCTAAGGTCCTTCCAATCCTAAAGCCCACAATTCTATGACTGAGAAATTGTAAATGCATAGAAATAGATTCCCTATGGATTTACATGTCTGAGATGACTAGTCATGCCTCCCTTCACAGGAATGAGGTGATTCTCCAGGTGATGGACCCCAGTTCCAACTATGCATTTCACAGAGGGAAGCTGGATACTTTCCAGTTACACAGTCCCAATGATAGAACCTAAGAGTCTACTCCATTTCTTCTTTAGGTTACCTTCAAAAAGGATTTTCAATAGCTATCAATAGGCTTTGCATCATGTTGATGCCTGTCTTAAACATTATATGGGTCACCATTTTCAAGAAGAATGGTAAAGGGAGTTTTCTCCCCTCTTCTACTTCCATAACCTATGATAATATTTGTGATTGTTAAAGACAGAAGAAGAATTTCAATTATGTTCTACTTCATTCTCCCAAGTAGCTCAAACCTTCCATTGCAACAATTCAGAAACTTAGACAGGTAAGCTTATTCTTTTAGTCTTAAGAGAGATAGGTATCAAACTCCATAAAATTCTGGGATACCTCCAAACCACATTAAAATTTAATTGAGAAATGTTTAACAAAATAAATAGAAATACAATACAATACAGACAATGTTAATTTGAGATTTTCTAAGTCAACACATAGTCAGCAGGCATTTGTTTCTATTTAAATTTTGACATCACTCTTTAACAAGATTGATCTATGGTATTCAGTAGAATGCAAGCTTCCTAAGGGAAGCTTTTACTTATACTTTTATATCTGTGTGTATGCTTTTGTATTACACTTTTGTATTTGTATGTACAGTGCCTAGAAGAGTACCTGGTACATAGTGATTAATATACTCAGCAATTACCTGGAAGAGTTAATTCCTTCCCACACACCTCCCCCACCCCCCAACTAATCACATTGGTTAGAGCAGTCTTTTAGAACAGTACTTCTTAAACTGTGGATCACAACCACATAAGAGGTCACGAAAAATTTGGCAACAGTAAAAGGTTTTTGCATGCACCAAACAAAAATTAATTCAAAATCAAACGCATAATGAATCTGAGGAGTTTTGGGCAACACTTGCCCATGTTGAATTTTGTAATTTCACAGCAGCCTTGGTTCTGAACACAAAGCAAGAGCACTTTGCACACTGTGCATGCCTTCAGGCAACGCACCACCAACAAACACTGCTGAAATGCAAAAAGTTTAAGAAGCCCTGTTTTACAACATTCTGTTCTTGACTCCTCCCATCAGGGCCACTTAGGTTGGATCTCTTGTTCAGCCTCAAATTGCAGTACTAACAGCACTAAACCATCTTTCAGGTTATGCTGTTAGTCACCCAGGTATTGCTACAAAAGAAACCCATCCTTCAGTCCTGGAAAACTACTCAGATGAACCTGGTTCTATAACGGGTCTGAAGTGACACCATGATGCATGAATAACCAATATTCTTTCATCTTCCATCCCCACAGGAACTAGTGCATGGTGAAGAGAGGGAGGAGGAGAGAGAATGGGAGGGGAAGTGGAAAACAATTCATTTAATCTTACAATAGATTGAATACTGCAGTGCATCAAGCTCTAGGATTAGAGTCACAGCCGCTCTCTGATACTACCAGGGTCGCTTTGACCAAGTCATTTAACCTCTTTTGATCTCAGTAAACTCATCTATAAAATGAGATGGCTAGCCTAGATAATCTCTAAGGTCACCTTCTCCTCTAAATCCTATAATCCTATTATTATTGAAAGAAACTGCAGAGCCCCTTCTTTCTTGACCTTGACACATTTTCTCAGACTAAGTCTAGTAGACATGTGGAAATGACTAGTTGTTTCTTCTTTAAACACACACACACACACACACACACACACACACACACACACACACACATGAAAGAAAGATTTTTTTCCCCTTACCTCCATTCCTGCTGAGGTTATGGTTCTTTATCTTTTCAGCCCAGGACCTAATATATTTTAGTCTACAGTATTTAATTCAGGGATAAGCTCTGTGTAAAACCTCAGAGGAAAAATTAATTCTAGAAACCAAGTTATTTCCATCATTAGGGAAGGAAGTGTGCTATAGTGGAAAGTTTACTGTCTTTGGAGTCAGATGATCTGGGTTAAGAATCCTGCTTCTGATCCTTCAGAAGGATTTGGACAAGTAAGTTCACCTCCCTAGACATCAATTTTGTGGTCAAATAAAGAGTTTAGACTTGATGGACTCTGAAGTTCTTTCTGTCTTTAAATCTATTTTTTTAAATTATATTCATTCATTCTTTCATTCAACAAATCTATGGCCCATATGTGATGTATGCCATCTTCCTCACATCTGCAATATCCTTTCCCCAAAATTCTTTTCAGTTTGTTTCTTTTAGTTAAGTCTGTTTTTTATCTCTTATGTTCTTATGTCAAGGAACACAAAAGTTGTGTGAGATGGGAAGGGAAAAAACACTTAGAAGTGCTGTTAAATTTCTCCAACTCTTCTAATGAACTTAATAAGCTCCCCAGACGCATCTTACAAAGTAAAGAAACCTTCAAAAAATATTAATGTAATTTTGTTTTCTCTAGTGGTAAAGAGCATTCTAGGTGATTGGTAAGATGCATCATCAATATTACAAATGTTCTGTTAACACTGAAAAGAAAATCACAAGAGAAAACACTTATTCACTTTGATGTCTTTTAATATGTTCGAAAGTGATTCCATTACAAAATTTTTCTTCAGTACATTTATTTTAAGTTTTCACATCAGGCTCCAGTTGGAAACTTTTCTCTGTTTTCAACAGAATAAGTGAATCTCAACAGTAAGAAGGTACTTCAAAAAGCATCTAGTCCAACATGCACTTAGATGAAACTCTGCTCTAACATTCCAGCTAGAGAGAGAGGTAGGAGTTTCTTTTGCCCAAGATAAATTCAAGTGAAGGCTGAGGTGAGGTGAGACAGAGAAGACAGACTACCTGAATATGCAATTGTGCTAGGAATTTCCATCACTAGGAAATGGTCTTTCCATCAAGGAGTCCATTCTAATCCTTAATCTCCCAAAACTCTGGAGAAGTCAGTGTGGAGGTAGAGACAGGGAGGGGTAGCTGTGAAGGAAAGCAAGCCTGGGAGAGGAGCCCCATAGCAATGAAACCCTTCATGTGGTGTTGTAGGCCATAAAAGTAAGCAGCAATAGTCATGCCTTGTCAGAGCACTAGAGGGCTATGAACAGAAGGATGCAGAACCCTTCCCACCCTTGGGCAAAGCCTTAGAAGTCCAAACCTAATTTTGGCTCTTTCCCCAACTAAAGGTCACATATCCTTTTTTGAGCATCTTCAATAATCGAGAATTCATTACCTCCTTAGTCCATTCCACTTTTGGACTGCTATATTTATTAGTAAGCTTTTTGACTAAAAGAATTGCCAGCATCAGCATCAAATATTTATTGTGTACCAAATATCTTTAGCAACTATGCTATGTACTCAGATTGTGGGACATATGTCAAATCATCAGAGTTTTATCCTTAAAGACATAAAACTCTCTAGAATCCTAGAATAAATAGCAGATTTCCTGGAAGAAGATCATTTTATTCTAGCCCTATATTACATATCCAAAATTAAAAGTCAGTTTAAGAGGCCTTTATTGAGTTGTATTGATTATAGTAGCCAAATTTATTCAATAATTGTTCCACTCTCCATTTTACTGCTTCTGTGTAGAGCAGGCCTTGACCCTTTCCTGCACCTGGTCAGAACCTTTCCTGTATTTGATACTTTACCTGCTCAAGCGATTGTTTTTTATCCCCCTTGTCCTCCCACCCCCTACTACCTCTAGCAGGTAAATAGAGGATGATACATACACTAAGTGCACAGAAGATTGTATTCAATTAGATTCAATAGAAAGTGAAAGTTTCCTCCTGACTAGGCCCACGAATAATACAGGACAGTAGTAAATCAACATTTACTAGCACTAATTTTCAACAAGAAAATTCAAGCATTGAACCAATCCTGTGCTTACCCTAGTGGTTATGGTGCCCTGCCTTACTTGGGAGAAATGCTAGGGAAGCTTCAAAACTCAGTATAGTTCTCAGAACATCAATCAATACTCTCTCCCAATTTCATCTCTCTCTCAGTTACCAAGCTGACTCATTATCTGATGAGTGTGCATCATTGTGGATTTTTTGTAACAAGGTCTATGTTCAAATCTCACCTCCATGACTTACTAGTTTTGTGACCTTGAAAAAATTACCATCTCTGAGACTCAATTTCATTATTTGTAAAATGATGTGGTTCATGCTTCAGTGATTCTATTCAATCAGAATTAGATTTCAAATCTCCACCCTTCCTTCTTCCTTAAACTTGCTATATTTCACTCTGCCCTAGTCCCCCCCAGGCCTCATGCCATAATTTGGCTTAATTAATAGAGTTAACTTCTCCATAAATACAGAATATATGCTGTATTCAGTTTTTTAGGCTCTGACTTAGAATCATTCAAGGCAAGAAACAATTGTTAATGAAACATCTGCATTGCTGCATACCTACAGCTTCTCCCATACGCAGGCATCTCCTGAATTTTACATAAGTCTAAAAGACTTCTAGGAAACACACATCTCAGTTTTTTCTCTTGTGATCGTCCCTCTCATAAGAAGTCAAAGCAGTGACGGCAATACCATTTACTTCTGAGCGATTATCGAACTCATGCTTTTAGCCCGTAGGGCTCAGTTATTGTATAAAGAAAAAAAATCCTAGATCTGGAACCTCAGAATGTATGGATGGAGGATGGAGAGTGACCTGGGGAGAGGAGACTTCTCCACTTCTTGTCCTAGTTCATCACAGAGCAAGGGCAGTGTCTCCATCACTTGGACTTAGCAAAGGGTCAGACTCCCAGTCTGTCTTTGCTTCCCTCCCTGCTCTGAGCCTGACCTTCTGAACGAGACTCTGGGGCCAGAACAGAGGCACTCTGTCCTATCCCATCCCCATAGAAGAGGAGTGAAGTTGTTAGAAATGGTAGGCCAGTCTTTGTACCAAGTATTCTTTAGTTGTACTTCTACACTTATCACATTTTATGTTTTATTATACTAATCAATTACTCATCTGTCTTATCTCCTCTACTTCATTATAAAGGAAGACAGCAGGGATTTTGCCCAGTTTTTCTCCTATCCCCCCTCAATGCCTAGAGCAGTGAGTTATGTTTAACAGATCTGTGGCAACATAAACAAATGCAAACATAATTGAATTAATGTAGTGGGGCAGCAAAGGAGAAGTGATAGACTTCTTTAGAACTGCTTTACATGAAGGAATTAATACAGAACAGCCATAATTAGTTAAGTCAGTCAATAAGCATTTATTTATTTATTTTTGCTTTTTGGAGGGGAGAGTAATTGGGGTTAAGTGACTTGCCCAAGGTCACATGGCTAGTAAATGTGTGTCAAGTGTCTGAGGCTGGATTTGAACTCAGGTCCTCCTGACTCCAGGGCCAGCACTCTATTCACTAAGTCACCTAGCTGTCTGTCAATAAACATTTGTTAAGGACCTAATAAAAGGGTAGGGAACCTGAGGTCTTGGGGCCACATGTGGTCTTCTAGATCCTTAAGCACAGCCTTTTGACTAAATCAAATTTACTGCACTTAAGAATCTAGAAGGCTGTATCTCAAGGCCATAGATTCCCCACCCCTGAGTCCTAATATGTGCCAGACGCTGTTAAGTATTGAGAATACAAAGAAAGACAAAAGATAGTTCCTGTTCTGAGTTAACAGTCTAATAGAAGATACAACATACAAAGCAAGGTATTAACAGGATAAATTGAAGTAGCATCAGAGTGAAATCATTATCATTAAGGGGAATCTGGAAAGGTTTCTCACAGAAGATGCAGTTCTAGCTGAGATACCCATAGAACTTATTGTACAATGACGAAGGCAAACCAAAAAGATCATTGCTGTCCCAAATTCTCTAAACTGTGAAGGTTAAGGCCAGGGGAGAAAATCAAAACTTTTGCAAGAAATTAAAAATCTACATCAAACCATTTTCTAGTTCCTCTCTACTAATAATCTTGAAAGGAGTAAGTGCTCAATAATTCTGGTTAATTGATTATTTGATAGAACATGGAGACCGCAAAGAGAAACCAAGCTTTTTGGGAGGGTAGGGAGTCCCTGCACACCATGAAAGGAGAAAACAAAAGTCAATTTGTGCTCTATACCCCAGATAATAAAGCGATGTTCTAGGAGCAATCAGGTGTTTACCAATAGCACAATCCATTGAACCCAGGGAGCAGGATGTTCTCTTTCTTGAATGAATCAAGGCAGTTGTCAGAAATCTTTCTCCTCTGTAGGAAGTCCTGGAAGGTAGCTGCAATCCCTCTCTGATACTGCTTCATGATACTGAAACAGCAATTAGTGAAGTGTCTGTACTCTCTGCGTGGGCCTTGCATAGCAACAGATCAGAGAGTCAAAGCAGGGATCCTGGCAAACAGCAGGGAACCTCAGTGGCAGGGAAGTGAATTGGAAAACTCCTCCATCTGTCCCAGTCAGAGTGGCTCCTAGCTGTGCCAAACTCCTTTCATCATGAGTCATTATCTGTGGGAGATTAGGCAACAAGTATGAAGGGAACAGTTCTGAACTGTGCCTGCAAAAGGGAAGAATTGAAGGGGTAATATTTTCCAAATAAGAGCATGCCTAATGTGAGTGAACATTCAACCGGAGCCTCTTACATAAGGTAGAGAAAGGGCTGTCAAGAACTTCTAGGCTGGGGAGCAGGTGAGAGATATCACCTTCTCAGCCATATACAGAAGTTGACCCAACATCCATTATGTCATCCACCCCCCATGGCAGAATTAACCTTGGAAGAGTAGGCCACTAAGTGTTTTCCAGAAATTACCACTCCTAACACTAGCAACCTAAGCATATTAATATAGCTTCCCAGAAAATTTACTACATAGAATTGTTATGGCTTCATGATGTTTTGTTGGTGGACCTGTCTCAAATAATTCAAAGTCAGACCACCTCTAATCCAAGTATAGACATTTATTGAGATTGACGCCTCTTGTGAAGTGGGCTAAGTTCCAAGAGGAACCAGCAACTTCAGAGACAGCAAGATGGATTTTTATAGGGTGAAGATGTAATCACACAGCAGAAATTATGAATATTAAAAAGGCAGGAGGGGTTTGCCAAGGGATTAGGTAATAGGGGAGGGGTCCCAGTCATAGTGGAACTGCATATGCAATTACCCACAATGCATACAGAAAAAAACATCTGACGGGTATGTACATATGATAATGATATTATAATAAGCCTTTCTACATCACAAGTTCACCCAAAGGACAATTTTTGCTACTATTGCACAGGTGCCTACTTAGGAAAATCCCTTCTATTATTTTGGGGTCCGCATCCTGCTTGGACATCCTGGTGGTGTGGCTTTCTGATTGGCTGGGTATTATGGTCCTGTCTGAGACCAGAAGGATGTGGTTGTGGTTGAGCATATAGATACAGCTATTTCTGTGGGAAATATGAGGAATGGGTCTGAGGGCAGTGGCTAGTTAAAGGCAGTGGATAGGATCTCATCACAGGGACATGCCTGCTTTTCTGTGAGAAATGTGAGTTCATGGACACTCCTGATGTTCTAGTGAGCAGTGAGGTATTGTAGCAGCAAGCACCCCAAGCGTCCTCAGGGTTTGCTGCCAATACAGGTTCTTGGATCTGCTTTGATAAAGGAAAGCAACTCAAAATGGGTTAACAAGCTTACTTTAATCAGTCAGACATATATCATTTATCTTGTTCAGGGGAAAAGGTCAGCACCCCGACCTTCAAAGTACACAGACAGAATTATCAAGACAGAAACAGATCTAGTAGACAGATTTCAAACTGTCCAACCATTACATCCATACCCAGTCAACATCTGGGTTTCAACATCTGGGTTTTTTCAAAGCCGGGGGGCTCAGGACAATGGCTTCCCAGAATCCATATCAAATGACAGAACACTTCTCAAAGTGAGCCGCAAAACAAAGCTACACATCAGGGCTTATATAGCCTGCTCCTAGCTCAAAGAATGTAACAACCTTATTGACTCACTGGCCAATCAAGAAGTATCAACTGAAAAACAAGCCTCCCACCCCAGACTCCAGGTGCACTTTAGCCTAGGGGCAGGGAAGATCTTCCAAATTTGCATTCCCATTACAGGTATATATGAAGAAATTAGGATATTGAGTCAGGATGAGGGGGAGCTATGGGCCTGCTATTTAGTGGGGCCTATGAGGAAGTTAGAATATTGGGGAGGGGGCAGCTTTATTAGGATTCCATCAGAAGCAATAAGAGTTTATGCCTCTCTAATCATATTTCTAGCTTTTCTTCTTCAATCTAGTTCAACTCTTCAAGAACCATCTGTCTTATGAAGCCTTCACTGAAGAATTTAAATCCACAAGGATCTTAATCGGTCTAAAAGTTCTGAAGCACTGAAAGCCTAAGAATGTATATTTTTTAACTTGACCTTATTCTGTCTTGTATTTCTACCTCCCTCCTTCCTCCTACTACCAACATGTCACTATAATCTAATGTCCATCCTGTTATTGTTCAGTTAGTTGTTCAGTGGTTTTTGATTCATGTTCAGCTTTTCATTACCCCATTTGTGATTTTCTTGGCAAAAAAAACTAGTTTTCCATTTCCTTCTCGAGTTCATTTTACAGATTAGAAAAGTGAGGCAAATGGGATTGAGTGATTTGTCTAGGGTCATACAGTTAGTAAGTGCCGAAGACCAGATTTGAACTCAGGGAGACAAGTTTCATGATTCTAGGCCCAGTGCTCTCTCCGCTGCACCACTTCCATCCTGTTTGTTCCCTAAAGCCCATTGCCCAGGATTACCACCCTCATTGCTACATATACCCTCCATGCTATCTGCTTCTAAACACTGATCCCAATTCAAAGACTCCCCGCGTCCACTCTAATCCTGCCCCATCCTCCCTTAGCCCATTGCACTGTGTTCAGAGGGCCCCCATTCTTTTTCTCAACACTTCTATATTCACAAACTTTTCCTCAAATAGTAATTCCATTTCCTGACTTTAAATGAAACCTGACTTGTCTATAAAGATAATAATGGTAGATTTAAAGGTTGAAGAGATCTTACAGGTCATCTAACTTTTTTTATTTTACAGATGAGAAAACTGAGAATCTGGGAAGACAAATAAATTTCACATCCACTCCAACCTACTCTAGAAATGACCATCCTTCCCTCACTCTTTTTAACTCATTAGGCCAAGAGTGGAAGTTTTATGTATTTTCTGTTTTCTACTGATACTATTTTCTTGTCACTATCCTTTTATGTTAATGTCATACAATTATACTGTCCTTTTCTCATCTTTCTTACTTTCAAATACAAATATTCTAGATGCCTTCTCAATTTCTTCATTGACTTTAACACCTGGATGTCTTGTCTCTTCAATTGCTAATTCTTCACAATGGCCCCTGCCTTCATCTTTCAGGGTTTCAATATTCATATTGAACTATTTTAACATTCCAATCATATGATTCTTCAATCTTCTCAAGGCCAATGACCTCCAACACCATCCACTTCAACCAAAAACACAAAATTATACCTTAGATAGTACTCTTACCTTATCATGCTACTTCCATGATCATTAACTTCAAAATTCCACATTTTTAACATAACCTCTTATTTAATATAACCTCTTATTCTTATAGTTCTCCCAATACAACAAAACTTGTAATTTTCTTTCTATTAATTCCATGTCCTCTTACCCTTTTTCCTGGTCTTTTCCCACCATTCTAGTGTCATTTGTCTCCATGCCCTAGTCTAGAATTCATAATTTGCCACTTCAAAGGTTGACCAACCATCACCATAGAATTGTTCACCCACCAACTTCCCACTGTCCCCCACCTATTAACCCTTAATACTCTTGAATAAATATTTACTATCTATTTCCTCTCTACTCCTAGGTCACTGAAACTCACTGAAAAAAAATTAAGTAATCCCCATGATTTTAATCATTTATTCTATGTAATCTTATTAGGACTCTTACTGCCACTTACCCCCAGTGCTCCTACTCTATACTTATTGATTACTTATATAATAAAATGGGTTCCAAACTTTTTTTCTCTCTCATAAGAATCACAAACATATTTTACAACACCACACATATAGCACATAATCTAACATCCAAATAGTCTGAGATTAAGGCCATCAAAGAGGAATTCTCAACTCCTTTGTACATTTACATCTCAAAATTTCTTAGAATCTTTACCCATTCTCTCTTCCTTCCTGAAGCAGTTAGGTGATACCATGGATAGAGCCCTTGATTTGAAGTTGGTAAGATCTAAGTTCAAATCCAGTCTCAGACACTTGCTAGCTCTGTGATGTTGGGCATCATTTAGCATTTGCAAGCTTCAATTTCCTCATCTGTAAAATATGGGAAATACTAGTGCCCTCCTCTCAGGGTGATAGTACCCTCTTCTCATGGTGATAAAGCACTTAGTACAGTACCTAGCACATAGTAGGTGCTGATTAAATTTTTGTTAAATAGAAATCTAAAATCTTCCCTCCTGTCTCAGAGAACAGGATGCCCTGACTGCACTCTCCAGTGCCTATCACTCTGCCTGACTCTCTGATCTATATTTCCAGTCTCCTCCTCTAATCCAATTACCCACATTTCTTATACCAGCAAGGTTCTGCTTAAGATTCTGCAAGCTAGGCTTCAGCAATATGTGAACCAAGAATTACCAGAAAAGCAGACTGGTTTTCAAAGAGGCAGAGGAACTAGAGACCAAATCGCCAACATTTGCTGGATTAGGGAGAAAGACAGGGAGCTCCAAAAAAAAAAATTACTCCTGCTTCATTAACTACACTAAAAGCCTTTGACAGTGTGAATTACAAAAAAAAATGTGATAAGTCCTCAAAGAAATGGCAGTACAAGACCATCTTGTTTGTCTCCTGAGGAGCTTGTCTGTGGGCCAGGAAGCAATAGTCAGAACCAAACATGAAACAACTAATTGGTTTAAGATAGGAAAAGGAGAATGACAAAGTTATATATTGTCATGGTATTTAACTTATATGCAAAGTATATCATACACAATGCCAGGCTGGATGAATCAAAAACCATAATAAAGGTTGCTGTGAGAAATATCAGTAAACTCAGATATGAATATGATCACACTCTGATGGCAAAAAGTGAAGAAGAATTAAGAAGCCTCTTGATGAGGGTGAAAGAAGAAAGTGTAAAAGCTAGCTTGAAGATTAACATCAAAAAACTAAGATCTTAGCAATGAATTCCATCACTTCCTGGCAAACAGAGGGAAAAAATGCAAGCAGTGTCAGCTCAATGGTCACTGCAAATGGCAATTGCATCCATGAAATTAAAAGACATTTGCTCTTTGGAAAAATATTGGCATGTCTGGACAGCATACTAAAAAGAAGAGATATCACCTTGCCAACAAAAATCTGCATAGTCAAAACTACGTTGTTATTGTTTTTACAGTAGCAATGTATAACTGTGCAATTTGGACTAGAAAAATGAGCTAGATGTCACCGAATCTATGCTTTCAAGGCCTTTGGACAGCAACATCATCAAATCAGTCAATACTTAAAGAAATTAATTCAGACTATTCACTGGAAGGTCAAATATTGAATTTGAAGTTTAAATTCTTCAGTCACATAATGAGAAGATGAGACTAATTAGAAAAGACCCTGGTTTGGGGAAAGATTGAAGGCAAAAGGAAAAGGATCTTAGAGGATAAAATGGATAGAGATTGTCATGGAAAGAATAAACATGAACTTGCAGACTTCGAGAGATAGTGGGAGATAGAAGGGCCTGGCATGCTGTGGTCCAGGGCGTCACAAAGAGTTGGACATCACTAAATGACTGAACAACAACAACAATCTCTAATCAATCAAAAATTTACTAAATCCTTAACAAGTGCCAGGCACAGTGCTGATATTGGGAAACATAAACAAAAATGAAACTGTCCCTATACTGAGGAAGTTTACATTCTACCAAGAGATGTTAACAGTTGAGCATAAAGGTATTCCCAAGTAAAGATAAAGAGGCATTAGCATTGGGTGAGACTAAGAGAGTCCCTCTTATGGAACTTGAGTTGACCTTTGAAACAGAGATTCTAAGAAGTGAAAATGAGGAGAATGAAATATATTCCATAAGTGGGAGGCATCCTATACAAAGACAGAAAAACAGAGCATCATTGCCAGTTTTCCTGGTCCTTTGACCTTGCTCCATCAATCATGTCTTGTCATTCACAAAGTGAGTTTTTTTTTTCTCTCCATTGATTTCAACCCATCTACCAACAGAAACACTAAGATCTAATACTAAAAGAAAAACCTGCCCTCAACCCCCCTCCTAAAACAAAATATATCTGAGCTCTCTCTTCCATTTTAGCACTAAACTCCTTGAAAAGGATGTCTGTGTCCAGTGCCCACATTTCTTCACCACCCATAGGATACTTAACTCCCAATGATATGGCTTAAATCCTTAACACTCTATGCAAACTGTTTTCTCAAAGGTCACCAATGACCTTATCAACAAATCCTTTCCTCTGTCCCAATCACTTTTGAACTCTCTGAAGCTTTTGCAATCATCGTCTGCTTCCACTTTATGGATATCTTTTCCCTTGACTTGAAAGACATTCCAGGGAGTCTTTCTTACTACTTCTCTAAACTGATCTGGGTTTCCTTCATAGGAACCTCTTCCCTTAACTTAATATTAGCATTCCACAAGGTTCTGCCCTCATTTCTCTCTCTCTCTGACCTTTCTCCAGAGGTCCATACTCGTAACTGCAAATACCTACATGGATATCCTATCAATATCTCAAACTCAGTATGATCAAAACTGAATTTATTCCCTTTCTTCCAAAGTCATCTCCTCCTTATAAGCTCCCCATCTCACTCTCTGGCACTATTATTCATGGTTTCCAGTATTCACAAATTCTTTTTTTTTCACTTTTTTTCTCCTTTGATTTTCATGGTCAGATATTGGTTACTAGGTAATTTCCATGTAGTCATTTACCTTGGCACATGTCTATTTTTCCATTTTAATTAAATTTGGATGAAACTAACTTGTACATGCATCACGGGCATCCTTCTATAGAGTATTTTAATGAATAAGCATTTACTAAGTGTTTACTATGTGACAAGCACTGTGCTAAGTGTTATGGAAACAAATATAGCAAGGCATTCCTTGAACTCAAGGAGTTCACAGGCTAATTGGGGCAGACATAACAAAACTTCAGCTGCAAAGTGGATAGAGTACCAGAAGCTCTAAGGATACAGTGCCAAGGATCATGGCAAAGCCCAGTAGTCCCTAATTGCATCGATGATAAGACCTGGGTGATTTTAGTATATGACAGAAAACACAAGACCTAATGGTCCTACATTCCACCAGAAGAAATAGAGTTAGTGACTCCCATATTATCCAAGCAGTTCATATGGATTCTAAGAAGCTCAGGGTTAAGGAAAGAGGGGAAAGGTATAGAAAGGCTGAAGTGAGGGTGATTATGATTTTTCCTGTCACAGTCAAGCTGGATCTTTGTCATCACACAACAAACTAAAAAGAGTAAATATAAGATCCCATCATGCTAATTGCTTGTTATTTATTAAAAAAAATGTATTTGGTAAAGCAAATGCCATCTTAAAGGCTTTCAACCATCAAAATGTGTCACATACATATGGCACCATTATGAAAGATCCCTTTAAAGATATGGAAAAAGAGATACCCTTTTCTAATGACCCTCTGATTTTGATTTTGATTATTTCTTTGAATGCTACTATCTATAGGTGTCATGGCACTGATCGTGTCAAGCCCAGAACATTGAATAACTGCCTAAAAGAGACCCATGATGAATCAAGAGTTTGGACTACATATCTGTGTAGGGGGTGAAAGTGCACAAAGTATGATACAATGGAAAGAGAGCTGAAATTGCAATCTGAGAACCTGAGTCCAAATTCCACTTTTGAGTCTCACTACTTGTACAACCCTAGAAAATTCACATAACTTCTTTAGGCTTTGTTCATTTGTAAAATGAAGGCATTATGGACTTTGAGGACTATAACAGGTGTTGAACTATCATTCTATGGAAAATGTCCAGGCATATGTGGTTGATAGTTAACCATTAGGGCTTGTTCATAGATATTTATGTCTTAAATTCTTAAATAAACAATGAGATCCAAAATTAAATAGGCAGCTAGGTGGCCCAATGGATAGAGCACTGGAACTGGAGTCAAAAAGACCTGAATTCAAATTCAGTCTCAGAAACACGTTTGACCCTAGGTAAGATATTTGATCTCTATATGACTCAGTTTCCTCAACTGTAAAATGGGAGTAATAATATAACTTATCTCACAGGGTTATTTTGAGGATCAAATAAGATAACATCCATAAAGCATTTAGCACAGCTGGGCATAGTGTGATTCTACATAAACGTTTATTCCCTTGCCTTCCCCATAAACAGGAGGGAAGCAGGCATATTTGCTTTTGCAAAACCACAAACATCTTTTAATAATCCCAAGCTTCTCTTTCCACCTAGGGGCATCTAGGCAGCACAGAAAATAAAGCAATGGACCTTAAATCAAGAAGACCTGAGTTCAAATTTAGCCTAAGATATTTAACTAGCACCTGATCCTGAGCTAATCACTTAATCTCTTTCAAACTAAATTTGTTCAACTATAAAATAGGGACAATAACAGATCACAAGGTGGCTGTGAGGAAAAAATGGGTTAATGTTTATAAAGCACTTAGCACATGGTAAGATCTTAATAAATGCTTGTTCCCTTTCCTTCCTTTTTGAAATCAAGGCCCATCTTCTTAATATCAATATTCTCTTGTGATACTGAATGTCTGAAAGTCTTGGAACACCTCAGCCTTGAAAGAATTGGAAATGAGGACCACCTGGAGGCCAATGGAGAACTTCATGGCAGATGCAAACATCACATTGAAAATTATAATCAAGAAATTGTGTAGGAGAAACAGTGTAGAGTATATTATTTAAGACATGCGTGGGCATATAGATAGCATCTTCCTGAGTTCAAATCTGGCCTCAGATATTTACTAGCTGTGTGATCCCGGGCAAGGCACTTAACTCTGTTTGCCTCAGTTTCTTCATCTGTAAAATTGGCTAGAGAAGGAAATGGCAATCCACTCTAGTATCTCTGCCAAGAAAACCCAAATGGGGCCATGACCAAAACAACTGAATAACAACAACAAATGATCAAAAAAGAAGAGGATCTGACAGTATGACAAAAATCACGGCTTACTTATTGACAACCATTGATAGTCTCATAATGTCAAACAACTATAAGGAAGGTCCCTACCCTGTTGGCTGGACCCCTTTTGGCAAACAAATGGGAGAACATGGATAAGCCCAGGATGGGCAGGTATCAATGGATTTCAATCTGCATCATTGTAAGGAACATGCAAGTCAATGAGATTATAGACTCATTGTAGTATTAAAGTATGCTGTCATTCACAGTTCTAAACAGCTAAACTCCAAATTGCTTTCCCACACTTCCTTTATAAAAGCTATGTTAGAGTCAAACAGAAACAGTTGTCCCCTGCTACCATCCTCTGTATAACAGAGCATACATAGCAAATCCCTATTAGGCCCTGGGGAGGCTGGCAAAGGGGAAATAATTAGCTCCTTGAAACTGTGGGGGCACAGCTTGGACTCCTCTGATAGAGGCAGCAAGGTGGAACAGTAGATAGAATGATTGAGTCAAGACAGATCTGAGTTCAAATCCTATCTCAGATACTTAACTGTGTGACCCTGGGCAAGTCACTCAGTTTCCTCATCATTAATATGGGGATAATAATAGTACCTACCTGTTGTGAGTGATGAATTATCTGTAAAACTCTTTGCAAAATTTTAAAAGCTATATAAATGCTAACAATTATTAATAATTCCAAGGCATATTCAGAAGTATCAAGATCCTCTTTTGATACTAGGGACTAAGTAGGAATGGTAGTAGGACCTAGCTTCTGAGATTGTGGAGTCAGTATATGGAGTGAGAGAATTATTTCTTCAGTGAATTAGTTCAAGTGTCTGTGCATAAATCAGCAGAAGGACTGAAAGAAAGAGTGAGAAGAGAGTGTGATGGAGTCAGTTTGGCATTGTGAGAGACTCAAAGAGTTTAGTATCAACTAGGTATTAACTATCTATAGGAGAGAGTGAGTAAGGGTGTGTTGGGAGGGGAACACTGAGGGGTTGAATGAGTCTAGAGTATCTAGTCATGAGCTTTGATATTTGAGGGAGAGTAGAAATAGTGAATATCTGGGCAAACATGGTCACCAATGAGCACCTCAACTATGCGTCAAACATTGAAAGACAATATGAAGGTTCTGGATCTTACTATCTTCCCAAGAAGCATGTAAATTGGAGGCAAAAATTATGAGAAAGCCCAAACAGATTTTGCAAATAAAAAGGCAGGTGGTGCAGTAATCCTGGAGTAAGGAAGACTTGAATTCAAAGCTGGCCTCATGACCCTGGGAAAGTCATTTAATCCCTCTGCCTCATTTTCCTCATCAATAAAATAGGGATGATAATAGTAGCTACTTCACAGGGTTGTTGTGAGGCTGAAATGAGATAATATTTATAAGGCTCCTTACATATCATAGAACACTACAAATGCTAGGTATTATTATGTTAGCTTTCATGACAAATCTCTGTACCTCCACATGGTAACAGAAAGGAGACAAAAGTAGACTGATATATTAGGGCATGACTGGAGTCAGCAGTAATAGCATAATTTCTAGTGAATGTGCCTAACTCAGGTTATGATACCTAGAATGGACTCCCTCCACATCTCTGCTACTGAAAATGAGGGCAAGCATATGGCAGGTATTTTAAGTGCTTATTAACATTTGAATTTAATAGTTTTTATTATAGCTTTATCAGACTTCTTTTTTTTTTAGAGAATCCTCCACTAACATTCTGTTCTGAAGCCTAATCATGACCTTGTAGTGACCCTGGTTTTTTGTGTATTAATCAAGCAGAGCAAAAGATTTTTCAAATCCTGCCAAGTTGGAAAGACTCCAGGTATGGCCCCAGTAATGGATTGTGCATCATTAGCTCCAGGACCAGGCTAGTTCAATTCAGAAGCTCATAAGTTGACCACCAGGTGATGAACTATTCAGTCAAAACAACCCATTAAGACATCTACTAAGGTATAGAAGAGTAACTATCAGTTTTTGTGAAGGAAGAGTCCCACACCAACATAATAATGCAGCTTTTAAATGATGAAGTATAAGTATAGAATATATATATATATATATATATATATGTATATTGCCTTTTTTTAGAGGGGGAAAGGTAGGGCAATTGGAGGTTAAGTGACTTGCCGAAGGACACACAGCTAGTTTTTGTGTTAATGTCTGAGGCCAGATTTGAACTTAGGTCCTCCTGACCTCATGACCAGTGCTCTATTCACTGTGCCACCTAGACACCCCTAGAATGTATATTTTACTAACATCTGTTTAAATGCATAGCTTTCTGTGAAGCAAATTTGATTTTTATTTCCTTAGAAATATTATGAATCATAAAGTTTTAGACATTGAAATGTCCTTAAAGAATAGTTAATCGAAGAGTTCTTAACCTTTTTTGTGGCATACCGGGCCCTCTCTGCAGGTTGAGGAAATCTATGGACCCTTTCTCAGAATAAAATTTTTGAACAATTGAACGAAATGTTAGATTTCAATTAGAAGCTGGTAAAAAAAAAATAACTATGTATTTTTCCCATACAAATTCACAGACTACCAGAAATGTATCTTAACTGAAAGAGAAGAACCCATTCATGATCTAGACCAAACTCATTTACAGAAATTAAGACCCAAAGAAGGGAAGCAACATTTCACATTTTATAAATGGAATGCATGTGCTTTCACATTCTAAACCTATTGGTTAAGGATGTAAAATGTTTACTTTAATGAACTTCTAAGTAGGTAACCTATCAGTGTCCTAATAATTAACAAATGATATGTGACACAATGTATGCCACACAACTCAGATTAAATAAAATCTCAATGATGCTTAAGAATCAGGCTTATGAAGTATCGTCTCTGTAGCATGCCCTGTTTGTCAAATTCATCTTTCACAACCAGTAATTCTCTGTCCAATAGTTTGAAATAAAATAATATATTTTTTAAAAATTTTGTTGTGAAGATGTTGTTACTGCCTTCACCTTCAGGAAAGCTTGAACTTTTAACTGTTTCTGCAGTCTTAGGGATCACTTTGCCCTGAGCCATCAATACCCTTTTGCCAGATGGTCATGTTCTCAAAAGCAGACATAGTAATATGTCCAGACAGGATTAAAGGTCTCATTTTTGACCAGACGTATAGTTTGTGCTTGTGAACAAGCAAATAATAATGATAATAATTATTATTGTTGTCATATTAATATTAGTGCATGACAAAAGAAATTTAAACCATGTGAAAACAGGATTAGGATAGTCATCACTAATTACATCTGCCACTAGAGTAGGCCCAAAGTTTATTTGGAACATGCCTACATGACAACATACAATGACAACACATAACAGCACTCTAAATCATTCTAAAAAGCAGTCACCTAGCCATATATTAAATACCAAGGAATAACAGGATTACAAATAATACTTGGATTGCTTCTATCTGAACTCCATCAAAAAACAAAAGAACAAACAAATGAAATAATAGCAATTAATAATAGTTGTCAACATGAATATAGTGCTTGCAAAGCATTCTTACATACAATATCTCATTTGATCCTACCAACAATGTTGGGATTCCTGTAAAATTATCCCCATTTTACAGATAAGGAAATTGAGGCTAAATTATATAATCTGCAACCTTTCCCTCCAAGAGTAGGGCATCCTCAAAATGCAATCTGAAATTTCACAAAAAAACTTTTTCATGAACACCCAGTAGTAGAAGTTGCTATGCTCTAGAGAGGAATTCAGGGGATACAAAGAGTTTATCTGCAAATGACAAAGACACTCGTCATTAAATGAAGCCAGATTCACTAAATTACAGTTTCCAAGAGAAAAAAAAAGAATCAAAAATTCTGCAAGGCATTCAAAATCTATTTCTGACTACACTGCAGCTCACCTCACCCTAATTATCTGTGGTGTGAATATCTCTGATCTCAGATTTGTTTTAAGAGGAAAGGGGGATGGGAAGGGTTAGAATTTCCATAGTGATTACTTTGCAACCAGTTTTTATTTACTTCTGCAAAGAAAAAAAAGTTTATTCTCTAACTTTATAGATAAAGTTCTTTATGTATATTTGCCTTTACAAATCCAGTCATGTCAGACTCCCTCTGAAACTCTAAAGAAAAGAGTCTAAAACTGTCAGAGCTTGATCACAGTCGGAGACCGCTTAGCCTCCTATCTTTCATTTCCATTAAGAATCCTCAATTTTCCTGGATATGGTCATGGATCTTGCATATAAAGATTCTGAAGTTCAGATTCATTGCAGATGGGAAAAAAAAGGAAAAAAGGCTTTTCAGAAACATAAAACCCCCTGCAAACAACAGAAAAGTAATGTGTAGAGCATGCTTGGTTTGAATTTTAGTTCTGCATAGCTTTGCATAAAAGAAAAGGAAGTAAGGGAAAATGCAAACATTAGAGACAAGACAACAGTACAAAATTAACTCCATCCTTCTAGCCCAGGAAAAAGAGCTTGCACTTTTAAAAGGCTATTGTCTTAAATCACAATTTCACTTTCTTGTGCATCATTTCTCAGAAATACCTTGTCAATACTAAATCAAATACCCAATAGATGCCAAGTGTCTATTTTGTGCCTAGATCCCTGCTAAGCACTGAAGAAATAAAATAGGATTTAAACCCCCTTGAAAGCAGAAATTCTTTCTTTTTTTTTTATTTGCCTATGTATCCTCAGCACCAAGTACATCATCTTGCACATAGTGGTCATTTAACAAATATTAAATGCAATCCATATGAAGTACATCCTGGCTTTAATGGGGCTTACAGTGAACATTATTATAATCAACAATAATTAAATATTGAAGTGTCAAGCAATTTCTTCTTCCTTAGAGAAAGGAGACAACAATGTAGATTGCAGATGTTACAGAAGATCTCCTGGAAGAGCCAGGTCTTGAGCTGAACTCCAGAGGAGGATAGGATTTGGATAGAAGGAGAGGAAAAGAGGAAAAGAAAAATTTCAAGTTGAGAGGTGAGGGGTAAAAAGGTAGAGTATGAACGACAACAAAAATGGAGACGATGAACACAGTATTTGTGTTTATTGCTTATGTGACTTTGGATAAGCCACTTGACCTTTTTAAGCCTCACTTTCCTCATTTGTAAAATTAAAATGTTGGTCTACATAGCCACCTCAGTCCATTCCAGCTTTAGAATGATGATCCCATCATCATATGACTAAACCAAGCTTGCCTGCTTGTTATCAAACAACAGTCACATTTGGATGAGTAGGATAAGGTGAGAGAATATGGGTCTATCTATCTGGCATTTTGCAGAACTGTAAAGCTCCAGTAATGAGGGGTTTTTTTTCTCAGATAGGGAGCTCTTAGATCTGGTCATTTCCAACTTTTTCCCACTAGCCTTAGGAAGGGAGTTCTCACAGACTAATTGGCACATCACATCATTCTCCTGCCTCTTCCAAGTATCTGTGAAGGCCGAAGGCACAGAACACAATTGGCAAAGGAAAACAGAACATAATGGACTAGGAGGGAGGCTTTGGGGAAGAGTCTTTCATTCCCTGTGCTGTGGAAAAGTGACATTTACATGAAATTAATTTTTGGTGTTGAAATTCTACTGCTGATGTTTCATTGTGAATTTTGATAGTATTCAAAAAGTACTTCTAAAGGAACAGGCACTAAAAAAGAAAATCACAAGAAAGAAACGGAAAAGTATTTATGCTAAATTCCTTAAATTTCCATCCCTTTTTTATATCAGTGGTGATGCCTCATGCAACCAAGCAGATAATTCTCACTAAGCTAAGATGTGAAATGAAATTATTGTGGCTGCATTCTGCATCAGGAATTAAGGCACCAACTGCCTCTCATCTTCATGCCAAAGGATGTTGTTTTATTTTTCCTTTTGGATCATTTTCAGATAAGGAGGTTCTATCTTCTCAGTGTTTGAGCTCAAAGGACAAACAGGCAAAGCTTGTGTATACACACACATGCAAGCAATGTTTGGGAGCATTAATAGACTGCTGTCTTTTTGAGTTTGGAGGTGCTGATAGTAACTCACTACTTAAGGTTAGATGGTGGTAAAGTAGAAGAGAGTCAAAGAATTGAGTTCAAATTCAGATTCTACAACCTACAGCCTGTGTGACCATGGACAAGTATATCAACAAGGCAAGATTCATAGAACAGATGGTGACTATGAATATGACAGCATAGTTTTGAATTGCAGAATATAACAGACTCTCCATACATAAGATAGAAGCAAAACATTTATTCTGACACTAGAAAACTGAATCCCAACACTGGAAAGTCAAATCTCAACACCAGAAAACCAAATCCATCATAGTAACAAAGAAGAAAATACACCTTATCACTGCATAGAGCAACATCATCCCAAAACCTTCCCACAAACACTCACAAGCCTAGATGTCTCCTTGCCTATGTCTTCTCTCTTCCCAGCTCTAAATGTTCTGAACTCCCATGTTGCTCTGGGCTCTGCTCCACCCTTCAGGTTCTATGCTTCAGCAAACTCCTCTCACCATAAGCTCCATGTGATTACATTTGGTCTATTAAGGGGCAGAGAAGATCTTCAAATTCCCATTACTATTACAAGTCATTTAATTTCTCTGGGCCTCATTCCCTCTCTGTTAAAATGAATGGGTTCGTTCCAACTCTAAATCTGCTGTCCCTGTTTATTTAATGACGAATTAGCATGGAATAGGGATTAGAATTTCTTGTGATGATTGAGGTTTTTTATGTGCTCTTGTCTGTACAAGGCATTAATGCTGGTTGCATCAATCTCTTTCCTATTGCAGAACCTTCTAATTAAAACCAATAATCTCTTCAAAGAGTTGGGCCTAATTATCCACCAAAGAACAATTGGGTGTGCTTAGAAAATCAAGTCCTCTCTCTTTAGGCAGGTAGAATAACCATAGCTAATGTCAGCCATATTCTAGAATCAGTTCTAAGACCCTTGGGGAACTGAGTGTTTAATTTTAATAGGATCATTTATACCTCAGAAATTGGAATTTTCTTTTTTTTTCCTTTTATTATTTTTGGTTTTATTTTTTTATCCCGTCCCTTTACAAAAACTGTCCATTTTCAAAAGTGGGTGCTCGGAACTTCCCTCCACCACAACCTGCCCTCGCTGCCATCATGCTCCCTCTCATCTCCTTCCCCCCCTAATCTCCTGTAGGGTGAGATACCCTATTTAGTATGTATTTCATTCCCTCCTCAAGACAAATTCAATGGGAATAAGGTTGACCCATTCCCTTTTGCTTTCCTATTCTGCCCCTCCATTGTAACCATTTTCCCTTGCCTCTTCTAAATGAGATAGTTTATCCCATTCTGTCTCTCCCCATCTCCTCTCATTATATTCCTCTCTCACCTCTTAATTTCACCTTTTAAGTATCATCCCTTCCTGTTAAATTGGTCCTGTGCCCTCTATCTATGTAGACCTGTTAACATATACACACATTCACATATATATTCATATGCCCATATGCCCTCATATATATATATATATATATATATATATATATATATATATATTTCTATTCCCTTCAACTACTGAGAAAAGTTTCATAAGTTACAATTATTGTTTTTCCATGTAGGAATGTAAATAGTTCAACTCTGATAAGTTCCTTATGATTTCTTTTCCCTGTTTCCCTTCTCATGCTTCTCTTGCTTCTTGTAACTGAATGTCAAATTTTCTATTCAACTCTGGTTTTTTCAGCAAGAATTCTGGAAAGTCCTCTATTCCACTGAATGACCATATTTTCTCCTGAAACATGATACTCAGTTTTGCTGGGTAGGTGACTCTTGGTTTTAATCCCAGCTCCTTTGACCTCAGGAATATCATATTCCAAGCCCTTCGATCCCTCAGTGTAGAAGCTGACAGATCCTGAGATATCCTGATTATGTTTCCACAATAATCAAATTGTTTCTTCCTGGCTGTTTGTAATATTCTCTCCTTAATCTGGGAATTCTGGAACCTAGCTATAATATTCCTAGAAGTTTTCTTTTTGGGATCTTTTTCAGGAGGTGATTGGTGGATTCTTTCAACCTCTATTTTGCCCTCTGGTTCTAAAACATCAGGGCAGTTTTCTTTGAGAACTTCCTGGAAGATGATTTATAGGTTCTTACTTTGATCATGGCTTTCAGGTAGTCCAATAATCCTTAAATTATCTCTGCTGGATCTATTTTCCAGGTCAGTGGGTTTTCCCATGAGATATTTCACATTGTCTTCTATTCTTTCATTTGTTTGGATCTGTTTAACAGCATTTTAATTTCTCACAAAGTCTTTACCTTCCATTTGCTCCAATCTAATTTTGAAGCAATGATTCTCCTCATTTAGCTTTTGAGATTCTTTTTTTCCATCTGGCAAATTCAGCTTTTTAAAGCATTCTTCTCCTCATTGCCTTTTTGAGCCTCTTTTTCCATTTGAGTTAATCTGTTTTTTAAGGTGGTATTTTCCTCAGTCAGGCTGTTGACTCTCATTTCATAACTTTCTTGCATTGCTCTCATTTCTCTTCCCAATTTTTCCTCCACTTCTCTTATCTGCTTCTTAAGGTCCTCTATGGCCTGTAACCAGCTCATATTTCCCTTGGAAGCTTTTGGTGAGGAGTTCTGACTTCACTGCCTTCCTCCTGTTCCATGCTTTGCTCCTTTTTGTCCCCAAAATAGGAGTCTAATGTTGGATTGTTTTGTTTGTTTTGCTTCCTTTGCCTGGTCATGTCTTCCCTCAGTCACTTCACCCCTGGGCTTTTTGCCACAGTAGGCCTCTGCCACCAGACAGGGGAGCTTTCGTCCCAAATGCTGGGGTTTTCTCAGCTGCCGGAGGTATTAGATGGGTGCCCTTTCTGAGGTCTCCATACGCTCTGGCAAGCTGGACACACACCCCAGGACCTCCACCCTAGACTGCAATCCAGATCCAAGCAGGTTAAAGCAAGAGCGATTATCCCTCAGACTGGTGTTTGGTCCCCCTACACTCTGCAGGCCAGGAGCTGAAGCTGCCACGTGGCGCTGACTGGCTGTGCCAGGAATCTCTGCAGCTTCTTGTCCCAGGGGCAAAAGCCACACACTCTCACTTACTGGGTCCCAAAGTCCAGACTACACTGACCTCTCACTTTTCCTTTGCATCTATGTGTTGATAAATCTGGAAACGGCCACAGCTGCTGCTGATCTGGAGTCCCTCTGGCTAGCAGCTGGTCAGGCCCACCCTGGGGCTAAAGCCTTGGCATGGGGCTGGGCTCAGCTCCCAGAGCACTAAGCTGGCTGATTCCTGCCTGCCTGCTAGGCTGTCCTCAGGGGGAGGTTAGCTTCTCTGTGTCATTTTGTGGTTCTGCAGCTCCAAAGTTTGTTTAGATTCCCCTTTTACAGGGATTGGAGAAGGTGGAAGCTGGAGCCCAGCGGAGGTCCTGTTTCTATTCTACCATCTTGACTCCACCCCCAGAAATTGGAATTTTCAAATGAGGTTTTGATTTATTCTTTTATTGAATGTTTAGACCTAAATACATATAAATATTGCAGATTAAGCTTAAAGGTGTGTCTATAATAGATTTCCCCCCCCAGTCCTATTGTTAAACATTTACCAACACATCCTTATGTTGCCTAATCTTAGCAGGAATGCTACCAAAAGATCAAGGAATGAAGTCATCATCAGACTAGAGGTCTGTGGCAAGCCAATGATAACAAAACAAAAATAATTCTAATAATAACTGGCATTTATATAGCATTTAACATTTACAAAGAGCTTTACATCCATTATCTCACTTAAACTTCACAACACCCCGTGACAGGATCAGGAAAGTGAGGTATCTTAAATGACCTTTGGAAAAAGAAACATAATATTAAGATGTAGAATAAATGTAGAGTTTAGTGGCAGGGACCTTGGTGACTAGATAAATAGCAAAATCACAGATGCAGTAGAGAGGCAGGATATGTACTTACGTGCCTCTAAAGGCACCTTGGTAGTCATGGTTGTCCTCATTTGAGCCTGATAACACCTCTGACTAATTTCCACAGCTTTGAAAATTTTCATGCCATTTTATTTGCTTTTTTCTTTGTCTCAAATCCCTCCCAGAATCTAGGAGTTATTTTTGTAGATTATCATTAGCTTAGGTGTTATACAACACCTGAAGTTAAATATGGCAGTCATATGATTTCTAATATATTTTTTTGGAATTACATGTAATCATTTATAGAAGATCTCAATAATGAACTTAGAATTTATTTTAATAGACTATTGCTATATCTATAGCACATTTATTAACTAATTTAAAACAAAATATTTTATTTAATTACTAATTGTATTGTGGAACATTATATTATATTTTTGAATTCACTTTAAAATATCCCTAGAATGAGGCATAATTCTAGTATTAATATACTTGCAGGTTTTGAAAGAAGAACAAGATTTTCTTTGAAATATTGCAATTAATGTTCTGCATTGCTCCCTGAATAATTCTTTCTTTCTCTAGCTATTCTGGGGAGTATAATTTGAAGTTCTTTGTGCAGAATTTCACTTACCATGACTTTGAATTTTCACAATGACATTTAAATCACAAAGACAAAGTTACTGAGAAGCAACCAACATAATATTTCTGAAACTGTCATAGAAAGGCAAATATCTTCCACTGCATTCTTCTGATCACAGAGAGGTGCAAAAAAGAAAAGTGTACAGGGTCAAAAGGCAATCACAGATAGCCACTTATTTGTGGTTAGCCAAGTTTAAACTTAATTGAGATGAGCACTGAGTGCCAAAATGAGGCTACAAATGGATAAAAACAGGAAAATTTGCCTGTTAGACACATTTTTAGAAACATGTTGGACCATAAAAGTGTTCTGCTATTCATCCCCCAAAACTCTTTACACTCATGCAATGTCAAAGCAACAAGTTAATCCAATAAGGATGAATTAGCGCCCACGGTTACTTGAAGTCTTATAAACAAAAGCAAAATTGCCACCTTGGTGGATTTTTTGCTTCTATGGCACACTGAAGACTCAATCTTATCATTGATTGCTTCTCTATAATTCACCAAAATGTCTGGTTGGATTCTTAGTAATTCTGAACTCCATCTCAGGTTTTCCTTCCTAATACTGGATGGTGGATAGTTTCAAATCTCCATTCAATTATGATTAGTTTACCTTTATGCCTTACACTGCTGGTGTATTAGCTTCATGTTTTTTGCCTACTTTCTATGCATGTCTTCCTCTCAGTACATGTGTCTCTCACCATAAATTATTGGAAGGTAAGACTGTGCTTTTATGAGTCCATCCTGACTAACTATTCCAGGGCACCCAGTGGGCTAACTTGAAAAGCAAAGATGCTATGTGGGGCACCTGGAGGACAATAGAGAGCCAATAACATATACCACTAGTAAATATAGATTTGTAAGGCCAAGAACCAAAGAGGGTATAAGAGAACTCTACTTCAGGGAGAGTTCTAGGCCATCTAAGCCAAGGAATAGTAAAAGGAAATGCTATAATCCAGAAGGAGACAATGTTAAGGCAATGTGGGAGACAAATGGGCATATAGACAGTCATTTCTGATTCAGTCGAGGCTCAGAAATTTCCAAAAATTGGCAACTCAAAAAATAAAAAATCAGAACCTTATATGACTACTGGCTTTTCACCTGATTTGTTCTAAATGAAATATAACAACCTGAGAAGGTAAGTATAAGGGGAAAGTATACACATAAAATGTATATGAATGAAACTTCAGCAATAAAGCAGCAGTCAGCAGAAATCCAAATATAGACCAAGTGCTGGGCATTTGTGCTACTTACCAGATAAGAAATGGCTATAAACTCAGTGACTTAAAGAGGCTTGCTTTTTAAGTCAATCATGTAGCAAATGACTGTTTCTTTTAGCTGGCTTTTAACAAAACTTCATTTTGGAGAAGTGGGAAGAAGCTCCATATAATTTAGGGAAAGAATAATCAGTCTCTACCATAGTCTTAACAGCAAAAATGAATATTCCCACTCTCAACAAAACAGAAGAGTACATGAAACAGAACAAAACAGAAGATGATATGAAACACTTTCCCTCTCAAAAGAACTGGTTATAAGAAAGGGTCAAACTGACTACAGAATGCTCTCCAAGTGGTAAACTAAGTCAGTCAAGGTTTAGACCTCAGGACAGTTGGGTGTACTGAATTGATTAGAGGAAAAAAAATGATGGTGGGGAAGAAAAGAAGGACAGAGCAGGAAGGAGAAGAGAAGGAGACATGAAAGGGAAAGTGTTAGGGAAAGGAAGAGGATAGGAATGAGAGGAGGATAGGGAAGGGATAAGGAAAGAGATGGGGTTAAGAAAGGGATAGGGAAAAGAAGGGGAAAGGGAAAGGGATAGGAAAAAAGAAGGAAGAACATAGGAAAGAGAAGATATAAGAAGGGGATAGGGAAGGAAAGAGAAAGGAAAAGTAAAGTATAGTAAATAATGGAAAAGAGAAAACGGGCAAGAGGAGGAAAGGAAAGCAAATACTTGAGAAGAAAAATCACTGTACTCCACTCAGCACTTTCTTAGGGACTTGTCACAAGCTTTATCTGGCTCCTATGCACTACCTTTATAAAGCATATTTTACTCGATTGTAAATTGATAGGTTTTATTCTCCCATCTTTTTCCTTCTTAAAAAAAATGAAGCAACTAGGAAAGCTCCTACTCACATGGCGGAGACTTCAGATTACCTATGCCAGTTTCGAGGTTCTCTAGGCATTCATATTGATTTGAATCTGTAGTCAGCCAATCAATAAACATTTATTAAGCACCTACCATATGCTAGGCAATGTGCTAAGGTCTGAAGATACAAATACAAAAAAAAAAAAGACAATCCTTGCCCTCAAGAGTCTTAGAAGCTAATAGGGGAAGAAAATATAAGCTGAAAAGAGGGATGGGGAAGGATGGAAGGATGGTACCTGATTTATAGGTATGATAGAGAAGTTTAAAGGAGTGCAGCCAGATGCAAAATGAAGAGATGACTAGCCTGGACACCCAGCAAATAGAGGGGCCACAGGGAAGAGGGTATTGATGAGGTGTGAGCTCCAAAACTAATGTGATCTTGCTGGATTGAAAATGTCACAAAGCCCTTATGGGAGTGTTTATTTTTCCTCTACTCAGCCAGAGACAGGATTAGTTCAAAGCCAAGGCAGTTGATGAGAATAGCACAAAAATAAAAATCACAACAAAACATTGCTGCTATAAACTTCAGGCAAACTCTCCCACAAATTCACATACACTAAGTGGGGAGAGTTAGGATGCATGAGCATCATACATAACACTGAAACTAACAGGAAAAAGGTATGAATGAGTCATGGGCAACTCATATCTCAGAAACTTCAAAATCATTGATGTTTATGGGAGATACTGTAGAATTACTGAGGTCTTTCAATGATATCATGCTGCTAAGAAACTAGACACACTCATCATAAAGCTGATCTCCCCAGCCCTAGCCTCTCATCATGTACTTACTGTTCCACCATTTGGAGTTCCACCATTAGCAGCCTCTATTGGCATTGCTCCCGGCTACTAGATTATAGGCACATCACTTCAAGATTAGGCTCTGGCCACAATAACTCTGGTCTTCTATGATAGAGTGGAGAGAACTTTTCTCTATCTGATAAAAGCAAACCTACAATTCTTTAGTAATAGCCATCACACTCAGCTAGGAAGAATGCCCACAAGCAGAGGAACCCAGTTCTTTTCTTTCTTCCCTCAAGCCCTATTGGGGGAAGGGGCAGAGGAAAAAGTGGGGATCAAAGGCCTCTCTTGCAAATAACCAACTAAATCAAGATTAGATACTCCTAAAATCCTCTTCGACTTATGCAAATGATTTGAGCCAATACAAAAAGTAAGGGCATGTTTCACCACCCATCAAATCCAAGTTCCTGCCTTTATTAAGTACAGCTGTCAGCAACCAGCTTGCTTTGGTCTCTATTCTGGCCAGTGGAAAAATCTTATTATCTGCCTACACAAACAAAAACAAAATGAAAAAATGCTTCATATAGTGAAAATTACAAGGAAAAATAAAAGGAATATCATAAAGAGGTTTAGTTTTTTTTTCTCCTTAGGCATAGTTGAAATATGCATATTCCTTAATTATCCTCTAAATATTCATCAAAAAAAGTCACCACTCAAAATTCTTGATCACACATTTGAATTTAGTCATCCCAAGAAGTCTATCTCCAAGCACCTTGGGAAACTTAGAAGAAAAGTTTTCATGCCATAATATTCTCCAGGTCTCTATAATTCCTACCGACTTCCCTGACTAAGCCCATCTTTCCTTATTACATTTCTACCTTCTTTTTCTGTCTAATAGAGGTTAGGGACTAATTCTATCATAGTTACTACTAAACAAAGGATGAATAGATGTGCAGTGGGGTGTGTACATTAGTATTTTGTAGGTCACTTAGCTACACCTTTCAAGTACCAGCCGCTCAAATGGAATTAAAAAAAAAAAAGAAAAGGTGTGTTATTCTACTTTGTCTAAATCATTTCACCATTATCCTCTGAGCTTTTCTTAAGAAGCAGGAATAAAAGCCATTCAACTCAGAAGGAGGAAGGGGAAAACCTTTGCAAACTAATTTCTTTCATGTTTATAGCCCTGGAATGCAATATTTATGAAACAGTGTAATTACCAAGAATCTTAAGCTGATCACATAAATGAAAAATCCATGTTCCTTATTTTTTTCTTTTTTCCCTCCATTTCAATCAGTGGATTTCACCTTTTAGAGATTCCTGAAATTAAAAAAAAGAAAAAGCGCACAGAAATAACAGTGAAAATTGTTGGGTTAGTAATAGTTTTATTTAAATCTTTGAAAATAATCAGCAGCCTATTGTTTCACAAATTGCGTGATATTTCAATGACATTTTCTTCCAAATATTAACAGGACATATAAGAGAACATTCAAGAGTAAATATAAGATAAAGATATAATATCAAAATCAAAATTACAGTTATTTCCTCTCTTGGGTCTCTTTTTTTTTTTTAATCAAAAATGATCTCTGCAATTTACCTCTGTGAGAGAGAAAAAAATGAATTTGGTCAGAAGTATTTTGATTGATGAAACGTTTACATAGTAAAAGGTTAAAATAAAGTTAAGTATAATTTGAATTGCAGGAACTTACTGCCATCTTGTGGAATGTTTGGAATATGGCTTTGAAAGGTCTTTTTTTTTCTTTTCTTTTTTTTAGTTACAGGGACACCTACAATTTCCCCAGCAACCAACAACCTCAGTTAACATTCATTTGAAACACAAAATATTACAGGAGCCAAGTCCTTCAGGAAACAATGCTTTCATGCAGCAGAAAGTAAAACAAGCAGGACTCATTTGTATTTTCTGTGATCACAGATGCTAGGTATGAGAGAACCTTCCTGAAAAGTGGCAGTCTAGTGTTTTATTTAGAATCTCCTACATAATAATTACCAAGAGAATAGATGGAAGGATAAGTTAGGGTCATCAATTAGTAAAAAGCAAAGAGGGCATCTGCACACTTCTCTCATGAATTGAAGGCAGAAAAGGAGAATGAGAATGGTGTATTTGCAACAGAATAGTTCACTCTGGGCCAGTTGCCTTTTATCTCCATTATATGTGTGCCAGTAAATCAGCCTTAGGGACCTATTGTTAGGAGTACTCACCCAGATCCCTGGAAATCCCAGGGCCATTAAGGATATGATGACTCATTGCTTAAATTCTTTGTGGATGATGAGCTTCCTGTCTACTTCTGACTAGTATTGACAGAATTTGGCATTTTGTGTTTGTCCTTCGTTTTCCAAGGACCATGACATCAGGAAGATGATGACATGACTTGCAGTTGACTTTGATTTGAGTGAGGGAGGGCAGTGCAAGGTTACCAGTCTCACTTTCTCTTCTGGAGTCATCTGGGTTCAATGACCAGACACTCATTAGGACAACTGGAGATGACCTAGGATGCAATGGGAGACCCTGGCCCTTTCAGGCTAAAGCCTTTTCATATTTTCCCTTTGAGTTAGGTAACACCCCATTCAGTGAGTCAAGGGGTGACCTCTTTAATAAAAAAAAGAAAAAATCCAACTGGGAGGGGCAGATTCTCAGCCCAAAATATAGCCATTAAGTGATGCTTGGGCAGGGACCAATTGTTGTTCAGTCTGTGAGCTCCAGAGTGAAACAGGTTTTAGGTTTGGCATTTTAGAGTGATGCTTTAATCCCTAAGTATTCTCTTGGTTGCCACCTTGCTCATGACGATGTCAGTAATCTGGGTTACTGCTCTAGTTAAAACAAAATTCAGCTTCTGGCTGGTGCTTTCTCTACTGAGACTATTCCAGTGGCATCAAGTGACTTCAGTGAAGGGAGGATGGGTCCTTCTCCACTCAGTTATCAAGGCAACCTTACTCACATGGTAGCAAGAGCAGGGGAGGGGGAATCACAATTAAGTGAATTTGCATCATAAACCATAATCCCTTATGCCCCCTTTTGATTTGGTTCTTTCCTGATCTTTGGAAAATGAAAATGCAGAGGTAGATGTGTTCATAACAAGAGAGGACCTTGGGAGTTTGAGAGGTTCAAAGGTCCCATTACAAGTCAAAGGTGATTAAAGGTGTGGGGAATTCTCCAGAAACTACTATGGTGTTCTTGGAAACAACACCAATCAAAAGAGGCCTGAATCAACCCTGGATGTCACAGCAGCAAAGTGATAAGGATAATGGTAGTAAGTGAAAAGTATTTAGCCTAATTAGCAGTACTACAAAATTGCTATTATGCTTTGATGTGTTAAAGTATCAGCCTTCAAATAGATTGTAAAAGCAGTTATAAGTTATGTTGCTAACGCCTGTTTATTTTTTATTAATATGTATTTGTAAGTGTTATATGTATAGCATTCTTTTTGTGTGTAGAAACATTTACATGTCCCATATCTGAGTATGTATTTTATTCTTCAATTTGGAAAAACCTAGACATCAACCGAAATCTTATGCATTTTTCCTAAGGATGGCAGTTTGTGTGTCTTAATGAGCTAAAATTTGAGAAAAGAGAAGCTAAAATCACTCTAGTTGTAGCCAAGGTTCTTTGGGAATGTATTGAATCAAACCAAATGCATAGGTAGAGAACAGAAATAGCATAGTACCCTAGCTCCTGTGGGCCCCACAATGGTTCCTCAAGATTAGATCCATATGTGTATTGTTCAATCAGCTAATGCCCATAAAGAGATAAATTAATCTACCATCCTTTCTTAACACTTTTATCCTCAAAACTATAACTTAACTAAAGACTGCTGTTAGAGTCATAACTAACAAAGGATGAAATGAAGCTCTATCCCAGAATGCCAATATCTCAGACAGCGTACTTTCTCCTCAGGATAGAGAGCCCAGTTCCTCCCCATTGAAGGCACAATTCCTTCTCAAAGGGATCCTTTTTCCCTGAAGCAAATGCCTTCCTTACTAGGCTAGCTACATGGACAAACCTTCCTGAAATGCTGGGGCCCTTGGCTATGATAACTCTCTCCCAGAATTTAGCTTTTTTTTTTTCATAATCCCACTGGAAAAGGACTGGATTACACCTTCTCCTAATTTGACTGCACTACTAGTTGGTCCATCTATGCCATCCCACTCCATAACTCATTTTCCCCAGGTGAAAAAAATCCTAATTGTAACGAGTTAATGCAACAGAGGAAGGAGATTGTAGCTCAGTTAAATGGAAGATTCCTCACTGTCATCCCATGTGAAACTAGTCAAGAAGGACTGGTTCAATATGCTCCTCTCATCAGCCATGTGCTACAAAGGCCCTCATTTTCCTTGGGGCTTATCTATGTTAGCTCTATGTCTTTATAAATTGTGGAACGTGTTCATACTCTATCCTATTTATTGGAAACCTGCATTCATCTAGGGGTTATTATTATAGTACATCTTTCTTAATTGTGAGAATTCCAAATCAGATATTTGATCACACTTCCCCAGCACTTCAGCTGGCACTGAAAAAAGGATAATGTCTCCTGTTTCTGTAAAAAGGTCAAATCTTCTTCTCAAATCTCTGTCCATTCTGGTATTACACAATCATTGATGTGGATGACCACCAGAGTTTTGTTTATAATCAGATATACAGATATACATGATAATGCAAGAGAGGCTAGATTGGAAGGTGAGCAACATAAATATTCACTGGACATTTTTTTATTAGCAACTCAGAGGGTCAGACCCATGGATAACTGAAAGATAAACTGGCATAGATCTGTCTCTTATTTTACTTGAAAATTAATCATCAATCAATCAATTTTTAAACATCTACTTTTTTTTAACCAAATGCTATAGTAGTCTTTGTGGATACAAATACAAAAGCCAGAGTAATTCCAAAGCTCAAGGAGCTCCTATCCTATCAAGAGTGACAACATATAGATAGATATACATCTATGAGACAGATAGATGCCACAATAGATTGAGCACTAGGCATGGAATCAGGAAAATCGTAATTTAAATCTAGCCTCAGATATTTACTTTCTGTGTCACCCTGAGCAAGTCACTAAAACTCTTTCTGCCTCAGTTTCCTCAAATGTAAAATATGGATAATAGTAACCCCTACCTCACAGGACAAGGATCAATTTGTTGTAAAGATTAAATGATGCAATACTTATAAAACACTTAGGACAGGGCCTGGAATATAGCAGGCACGTAATAAATGCTTCTTTTCTTCCTCTTTTATCCCACATAAGTATTTAGAGCAAATATAGGGATAGAGATAGTGTCTAGACCTGTTATTTAATGGGTAAAGGGATCTCCCCAGTGAGGGGACTTCTTTTATCAATATGGGTTGACATGTTCTCTGTAATTTATAGTCTCAGTTGCCTAGAGCTCTGAAAGATTAATTGATTTACCCAAGGTAAGTATGCACAGAATCATAGGATCTTGGTTAGAAACAACCTCAAACAGAGGATATTTAGTCCAATCTGTACCCAAATCTGCCCCTTTGAAATTTCAACCTGTTGCTTTAAGTTCTGCAGTCTGCAGCCAAGCCCTTTATCCTGTGATAGGGCCTGGCTAACCTTCATCATTCTGGATGCTATGTTTTTATCAATTCAGCCTAAAATTAATTAAATTTTGACAGTGCCATGCCATACATTTAACTTGCCACCTGGTAGAATGCCCAGATCTTTTTCAGTTTTCATCGTAGCAACAAAGACCAGCAAGGACCTTGGAAGTCATCTATTCTAAGCACTTCATTTTACAGATAAAGTACCTGAGGCCAAAGAGGTTGAATTGTCCAGAGCAAAATAGGAAGTAAGGGTCACAGCTGAGATTCGAACGCAAGTCTTCTGACTCCAAATTCAGTGTTGCTTCTAGGATTTCAGACTGCCTCCCTTTCTCCTTCTGTACTGTGAAGTTTATATATAATGTAGGACTGTATATTTATCACAGTTAGACATAAATTTATGAAATTTGGCCTGCTGTTTTAATCTATTTAGATAATTTACATCCTGTATGTTAGTTTTTCCTCCCATATTTCTGACATCTGCAAATATGATAAGTGTACCATTTATGCCTTTATCAAGGTCATTGATGAAAATATTGACCCCAGCACAGAGGTCAACCAGATCCCTGAGGTGAGTCATTAGACATTTCTTTAGTTGATCTAGATCCATTAATGTACTCTTCCATTACCACCATTCACCCCATTCTGGACCATTTACTTCCACTTTCACCTAGCCCATTTCCTGCTCTCCCGTGTACATAGGTGATATGAGGGACTGTCAAATGCACTGCTGAAATTCATGTATATGGAGTCTTTATTCCCCTTAGCTAGCAGTCTAGTAAACCTGTCAAAAAAGGAGATGAAGTTAGTCTGGTTCATTCCCCATGATTTCAAAATCTGTTCAATGGCTGGGAGACAGTGATGGAAATATAGGGAAAAAATTTGCATTTTCAACCTCCAGTTAAAACCCTAGGCTGGGTACTGCCTGCCCCTTCATTTAGGACACTGGATTTACCTGAACCATCCAGGGCAGATGTGGGGTGAGAGGTAGGGTGATGAAGAGGGCAGGTAACATCAATACAATGCAATGAGCAAATCAAATGAATAGTCCAGGGTTAGGTAGCAAACCTCCTTTCAACTTTAGCTAAGCTATGCAGGAATCCCTCCTTCTCCCTCCTTCCTACTCCTCAAACCCCACTGAATTTTCTTTAATTATTGTGTTTCTTGAGGTTATCTTTCATAGGATTTTAACCTGTCCACAAATGTTGGTAAAGAGTATAGATCAAGCTGTGACTTACTTCCTGCCCTGTCTCAAGGAGTGGCCCTGGCACCAGAAGAGAAGAAAAGAAGTTACAGGGATGCAAATTGAACTTTAGCGTAGTTAGCTATTTACCACAACATTTCTGTTTTTCTTCCTTCCGGGAAATGAATGCTTCAGGCTAGTGACACACATGCAACCTATTGTAAATAACTTAGAGAAATATAAGCTTTCAGAATTAATTTGGGTTCCCTTATACAAAAAGAAGCCCTGAATGAAATTCTCCTTCCCCCCACCCAAATTTCTATCACCACATAATTTACAAGTCTTTTTTTTTTAATGTAAGAGTTATTTGCCTTCCTTAAGCCATCTCAGAAGTATGTGCTAAAACCTGGCATGTCAGTTACTTGTCATAACAGCCTCATATTGGTCAAACTGTGATAGGGACATTTCTTTACCAATTAAGAAAATACTGTTTCCAGCTTTCAGCTGTAGACAGCTGAGCCAGGAACTAAGCCATAAATGATGAAAGGCATAATCTGTAAATCAGATCTCTGGGTATTTGTGAAGAGATTATACATCCTAGGTAAATAACTCTTCAGCCTGTCCAGCTACAGAGCTTATCAGTCCAAGAAGCTCCTGCTGACTGACTGCTAAAACCAGGCAGTGTGTAGAAAAGCTTCAAAAGACAAGCAGATAACTACACAGATCTGCCTCCTAGGCAGGTCATCAACAAAGGGATGCCTACTAGACAGGTGCCTGCTACTTACTGTCTGCCTGGAAAATGAGTTGTGCATTATACACCATTGTGCAATATCTGCCAGCCAAGAAATGGATTCAGCACTGCCTTCTGAAAAGCAGGTCAGCTCTTTGCATTGCCCACCAGGCACAGAGCTATCGAAGCCCATCTTTTGGCTTCTTTTACCAATTTGAGACTGTCACCACAATGATTTTCTGGAAGAGAGATTAATTCTTGTCAGAACTGGCTTAAATAGATTCAGAATACTGATGCAAGTCTCTAACTCTTTAAAAATATATATATATATATACCACCTAGTTCTCCTTCCTGCCCCCAAAATTATAGATGTGAAGAACCATGTGTATTGTGAATATATATGTAACTGATATATGTAAATGTATGTGCCTGCTGCAAAAATATGCTGTTGTGTATTTATATTGTCTATGTATGTCATCTATCTTTTCTACTTTTACATTATATGATTCAGAAAGTATTTATAAGGATGAGGGTCCAGTTTCTAGTGTATTTTAAGAAAGAGAAATACTAAACCAAAGTGGTTATAAACAAACAAATAAACATCATGCCTTGGTTATATCTCCACAGGCAAAATGAATCAAAGAGATGAAAAATCATCATTAAAGATTCACTAATCAGCCCTGGAAAACTTACCTATATCATCCAGATTTAGACATGAATGTACCTTAAGTTCATTCATTTAATAAGAATTTAGCTTCTACTATATACCAAGCACTAAGGAGACCCCTCCCCCCGCAAATGTCCCTTCCCTCAAATAAATAGAATATTTAAAAATAGGTCCATTTATTGGAACTACTTAAATAACCAGTGATTGAGATGGCCCAAATGATCAAATCATTTATTTTTTTAATGGGGAAATTCTATCAATTGCTTTATAATGTGTAGCTCTACAACCCATTTGACCTCATGAAAGTTAGAGAAGACTAAACCCATCACACTGACTGTGCCCTTTCAGCTTCTCTTTTTCCCCCCATTCCAAGACATATTAAAAGATTGCCAAGTTTATTCATTCAGAGATGGATGGAGCCTTTAAAATCATCTAGAACAAATCCTTCATATCACAAATGAGGAAACTGAAACTCAGAGAAGCTTTATGACTTATCTGAAGTTAGCCAGCTAGGCATGAGCAGAGCCAGGACTAAAATCCAGGTGTCCTAGTTCCAGTCCATAATTTTCTTTCATAATTTCTCTTGCATCTCTATTTTCCTTCCTATTTTCATAATCTTGTTTGAGCCTTTATTACCTCCCTGATGAATTCTTGTGACATCTCCTTAAGTGGTCTCTCTGTCTCCAATCACTCTGCCTTGGAATCCTCCAGAATCCCACCAGCAGATTAATAGAATCAGCTCTTTGATCACTTCAGGTCCCTTCTTAGACATCTTCATCAGAATTTCATTGCCTACGTAGAGAAATTTAGTTTGCATCACCTAACAAGAGAGACTCTCTACATTCTGACCTTAATTCCTATCGTTCTAACCTTTGTCCTCATTACTCTCCTACTTAAACCACTGGTCCCAGTCAGGATGGTCTTATAACTATTCCCAAACACACCAAGAACTTCTATGCATCTGTCATTTTGATCACTCTTTTCCCTCCTTCTAGGCTACCTTGTCCCACTCCATCTCTATGTGTCAAGAGTTATGTTTTGCTTTCAATTCCTAGTATAAGTTTTGCCTCTTCCATGAGACCTTCCTGATTCAAAGTTTTCTCTGTGTCCTCTGAACACTGAAAACATGGTATAAACCATAAAAACAATAGCTAATGGCTAACATTTGTATAACTCTTTAAGATTTACAAAGCACTTGACCTATATCATTTGATACCCACAATAGCTCTATGAAGTAGGAATAACTATTACTCACATCTTACAAATATACTGCTCTTAAGTCATTCATTATACATCGTATGCATGTCATCTCCCCATAAGCCATAATACAAAGTATTCCTCTCAGTTGATAGCATAGAACTCTGCATAGAATTGAAGTTTGGCAAAAAATGACTGAATGAATGTGGCTTTACAACAACAAAAAAAAATTATTGTATTACCAAGACTTGCTTTCCTGCATTTATTCCCGTTACTAACCTGAACACACTCAGAATTATTCACAAACAGGGGGATATAAGGGACATCTTCTCTAGAGGCATGGTAACAATTGTGGATTGGATTCATGCTGAGTAAATATCTACAGGACTGTAGCACCTATTGTACCAACTGCCAGGAGGAATTTATATAACCCTGATTTACCCTTACATAGTCACATTCTCCCTGGTATACAAAGAAATGTCAAGTCATTCTTTGAAAAGTGTTTTCTTTCTTTGAGATGTGTATCATCTGGGTGCCATCTGTACTTTTATTTTTCAAATTTAAAACTTTTTTTTGTAAAACATTGTTAACATCTACTGTACCTTCTTAAAAGGCTGATAAAAATATTATGGAATCACAAGATGACAAAGTCTCACAGAGGGCTCAAAATATTGGTTCATGACAATCGTTTAGCCCTTCTTCAACTTAGAACTTCATAACTCAAGTGATCCACCAGCCACAGTGTTTGCCATCATCCCCTAACCAAATCTAACTTTTTGAAGGTTAAACAACCCCAGTTCCTTTTGGGCCCCTTTATATGTCACTCTTTCACAATTTTGCCCTCCTCTAGGTATTCTTCAACATATCAACGTCCTTCCTAAAATGTGACACCCACATTTAGACATGTTCTGACCATGTAAGAATATAGCAAAGCTACCAGTTTCTTAGTCCTAAATACTTTGCCTCTTCCAATGCAGGCAAAAAGCCAAATACTGAGGGTTTTAGAGTGAGAGGGGTGGGTAGAACTTGAGGGGGAAAGAAACAGTTGCAAAATGGCCTTGTTGAATCACAGTATTTTAAGGCTTTCAAAGCTTTTTGTATACAGTATCTTATTTGACGTGTTCCCACACACAGCATCTTCCTCGGAAATAACATTAACCAAGGCTCTAAATCCTTTGTTATTCCACAAAAAGGCCCAGTTCAGTGCTCTGTATAAAGTAAATATTCATTAAATATGACTACAATACTTTTTGTAATTCATTGTCTAGCTCTTGTGAAGTACCATTTTACCTGCACCAGATGAGTTAAATGGTTCAAACAAAATATGTTAGAAAGCATAAATGTTGACTATTGATTCAAGGTAAAGTTAAAAATGAGGCAAGTTTTACTAGTATTTCAAATGGATTGAAATCCCCATAGAGTTGTTTGACTGTAATTATCCACATACTTTTTCTACACTGTCCTAAGAAATGGATAATCACTCAACTTAGTCACTCAATTTCCTTTGGATAATGTAGGTCACAGACTAAGCTGGTGTCAATCCAACTTTTTAGTGAGAGGGCTTCATCTTTATTCAATATGCTATCAAAAGAATCAATTCTGAGTCTGCTAATAAATTCACGAATACCACCTATGTTGCACAAAACATGTCAGTGATTTTTTTAAGTCTAAACCAATTGGAAAGAACACATGAATAAAGTATCCATCTTGTAGGTAGAAAACTTTGCTGCAGGGTGATGGAGAGCTCCATCAAGGTGATCCATTTCAAACATTACAGTCTTGTAACACTGGGGAATCACTGAGCAAATGGAGCAAAGGAAATTATGACCCACTGGCCTGAATGGATTTGTGAAGCACAGTAATGGCAGACTAACATCCCTGCTTCTTTGTTTTGGAGAATAATATATTGGATGAATAGGGAAAATGTCAAATTTTAGCTTTCTCTACAGATAAACAAGTAAGTCCAACCAAACAAGAGCCTGATGAAATTCTTCAAATGTTTCAGTGAGAAAATGAGTTATGATGGATAGAGAATTAATTGTGATTGCATACAAGATTGCTTTTTTTTCTTGCTTCATTACACAGACTGAAAGAATTAATAAAGTTCTTTTAGAAATCATCCCAAGATGGGGAGGCCACCTCTGGGCTCAGATACTTAGCACCCACCCAGAAACACCTGGCCATGTAACCTTGAGCAAGTTACTTAACCCCAATTACTTAGGGGTGGCCAGGTGGTTCAGTGAGTAAGAGCCCTGGCCCCAGAGTCGGGAGACCTGGGATCAAATCCGGGCTCTGATACTTAGCACCATACCCAGAAACAACTGGCCATATAACCTTAAGCAAGTTACTTAACCCCAATTGCTTTAAAAAAAAATCATCCCTAGAATAGAAAGTGATTAAAATTCTGAGGTATCTGATTCTCTTTTCTTCCTCAAGCTATTATTTGCCTCAGTTTCTCTTCTTTCTTCCTTCCCTTCAAAGTATTATTCAATTTCCCCCTTTACATCCTGGTCTACTTAATTAACTGAATCACCATCTGTTTAGCATACTATGAGGTGACTGCCAATAAAGTCTTTCCATTTTATTCCAATGGAAATCCATTTGGACATTTTGTTAGATGATTTGAATGTGCTCACATTTTATGGACATGGCTATTATGGGAAGATAAGTGGAATTTAGGGACCATCGTATAGAAACTCCCCTGTTTGGCATTTAAAGCCCTCACAATTAGGCTCTCATGTACCTTTCCCTATTTTTAAATACATTTTTCCCTTTCAAAGACTCTATAGTTCAACCAAGAAGACGTCTTGCTCAAACATATCAGTCCATTGTCCATCTTTATGCCTTTGCTGTGGCTGTTTCCCACGACTGGAATACATCCCTATGGAATACATCCCAACTTGGAAAATTCTTTCTTTTCTTTAATATCCTGCTCAAATTCCAGGGGATAAATAAAGTCTTTACTTTGTTTTACAGCTATTAATGCCCTTCTCCACCATTCCCCATGAAAAATTTACCATCTACTTACTTTGTATCTAATTATATAACTTTAGGAGCATCAAATCACACCACTTTACTTCACCGCAATATATTTATTATGTGGCAGCACATTTCAGTTTTTCACCAGATGAATACTTCCCTAGGTATGACATGAAATATATTTGAATTGACTGAGAAATTTGTTCATACTCTGGGAGCTATATAAAACAATTAACTTAGTTAAATCTGTGATTCCAGTAAACAGCAAGCTAAGAGAGCATTACAGTCAAATGGTTAAGAAGGAACTGTTTGGGAGTAGAGGAGGATGTTTCTGTCTCTTTTGTGAGCAACTGAGGGAGAGAAAGGGAGGGAGAGAAGGGAGGAAGGGATAGAGAGAGAGAAGGAGGGAGGGAAGGAGGGAAGGAGGAAGGCAAGGAAGGCAGGAAGGAAGGAAGGAAGGAAGGAAGGAAGGAAGGAAGGAAGGAAGGAAGGAAGGAAGGAAGGAAGGAAGGAAGGAAGGAAGGAAGGAAAGAAGGAAGGAAGGAAGGAAGGAAGGAAAGAAGGAAGGAAGGAAGGAAGGAAGGAAGGAAGGAAGGAAGGAAGGAAGGAAGGAAGGAAGGAAGGAAGGAAGGAAGGAAGGAAGGAAGGAAGGAAGGAAGGAAGGAGGGAAGGAAGGAAGGAGGGAAGGAAGGAAGGAAGGAAGGAAGGAAGGAAGGAAGGAAGGAAGGAAGGAAGGAAAACAAAATTTATTATAAATAATGGGAATATGTTGAGGACTCCTACAAAATGACTTCTAGGAGCTAAGAGTTATCTTTTCCATATATGTTCTCTAATTTGAATCTGCTTTTTCCCTGGACTCTATATGTACTGGTAGGAAAATATGTCACAGACTTTTCAGTTGTTTTATATTAACTTTTTGTACTATGCCCACTGAGTATACACCCCTTTCTAAAACTTAATTAAATCCAGCTGACTAATATCAACAGATAATCTAGTGGAAATAATAACAATTAGGCTCTTGAACTATAGCATTGGGGGATGGGAGAATCAACAATCCAAACTTTTTAGGTTATGGCAAGGACCCTAAAAGAATATAAGCATTTTTTTGAAGTCCAGCCTTCCAGTGTCAGTGGAGTTCAAAAGGGTAAGTCGGGAGCCTTGCTATATCTATATATGTACATGTAGTTTTCCTCCAATAAAATGTGAAAAAGGTAAGAACACAATAGTTCAGTAAAATGATGACAATGTCTGATGGAATATGAAACATAGTTCCCCACCTCTTCAATTAAAGCAGGTATTTTTTCTCAATTTTTCTTCATGGCCAAGTTTAATATCATAATTACATAATTTTATGTTTGTTTATTGTTCTTTGCAGTTACTATAGATTTTATAGCTATTGTTTTCTTCATTCTGTGTTTTCACTCTGAATAAATTCATATAGTAAGTCTTCCTGTATTTCTCTGAATTCTTCATATTTGTTATTTCTTATATTATAATGATATTCCATTACATTCATGTACCACAGTTTGGTCAACTATTACACAATGGATAAGCAGCCATTTTGCTTCTAGTCCTTGTCTACCACAAAAAAATAATGTTGCCATGAATATTTTTGTATATATTCTTTCTGTCTTTAACCTCTTTTGTGTAATAGAATATTCAAGGCAAAAAGTACAGGCATTTTAGCCTATCTTTCATGAGCACTCAAGTAAGCAACTTGCTAACAATATCCTCCCTACTGGAGAGATGCTGATTCTCTGGAAAGACAATCACCTCTGATGGAATTCTACTGTGCTTTAAGAAATGCTGAGCTGGTTGGTTCTAGAAATAAAAATATGGAAAGACTTGCATGAAGTAATGAAGAGTGAAATAAGCAGACCCAAGAGAATATTGTACACAGTAACAGCAATAATGTTCTAAGAACAACTTGGAATGACTAAGTCATTTTGAGTATTATAAAAACTCAAACCAACTGCAAAGTTCTTATGCAGAAAGATGCTGTTCACATCCAGAGAAAGAACTGATAAATGGAAGTATATATATGACTATATATGCATATATATAAACATACATATATGTGTATATGGCTGTATATATATATACATATATATATATATACATATACACACACACACAGTTTTGTGTCTATTGGAAACCTTCTCTAGGGCAGGGGAGGGGAAAAAATTAAAAAGCATGTAGCAGAGAACAAAAGAAAACTTAAAAGGAAGCACAGAAAAGCAGGGTAGCTTTGAAAATGAGATTTTTATAGTATTTATTATATTGTTTTCAAAAAATAAGGTAAACAGCATGAGATGGAAATTCATGGTTTTATATTGAATCCTCTATTTGTGTTGTGCTATGTACACGGAAATGTTCTTGTTTTTGTCTTTTTGTATTTAAATTTAAAATGAATATGTTTTTTAAAAAGACAATCACCTAAATGACAATACCTAGCGTAAATCTGATCTTGTAGCTTAGCAGCTCTACTTATCAAGCATTTATTCAAAATGAGATTATATGCAAATGAAAAGAAACAATTGTAATCTCAGGGGGTCTCCCCTACAAAGCAAATTCCTCATTTCTTATTATTGCAAAGCATATCAGATTACACACACACACACACACACACACACACACACACACACACACAAACTTGTATGCTACTGAACTCAGGAGATACTCAACTTGGTGAATTAATAAATATGAGATATACCCCAATCCCTGCTCAATCAACAAGCATTTATTTAACATCTACTATGTGCCAGTCACTGTGTAGGCACTAGAAATAGAAAAACAAACAAAAAAAGAAAACAGTCCCTTTCCTGAGTGGAGTCACATTCTTTATTCTGACAATATATATATATATATATATATATATATATGTATATACATATATAAATACAGATAGAATAAATACAAAATAAATACAAGGGAGGAAGGACAGGAAGGGTAGGGATAGGAGTGAGTAGATAGAATCAAGAAAGGCTCCATGTAAACTCCATGTTGAAATTTGAAGAAAATAATGGAGTGGAAAGTCAGTTACCATGCCAAATTTACAAACCTGGACAGAATGAAAGTGGTAATTTTTGAATGGAGTGAAGCATTAGAAGATGAGAGATGTTGTAGTCAAAGAAATGACAAGATCTGGCAACTGACCAGATATGCGGGATGAGAGAAATTGAGGAGTCAAAGATAACACTGAGGTTGCAAACCTGGAAGACTAGAAAACTAATGATAACATCAATATGTTGTTCTTTGGTCATTTCAATCATTTCTGAGTCTGTGACTACATCTTCGAATTTTCTTGGCAAAGATACTAGAATGGTTTACTATTTCCTTCTCCAGCTCATTTTACAGATGAGGAAATGACATAGGAAAGTTAGAAGATAAGTGAATTTTAAGGACAAAATCAATTCTTTTTTGTTCCCACTTTCTGGGCATCAGGTCCTCCATACATTAGAAATTCACACCAAAGAGTCTGGATGGTCTTTCTGCCAAGCCAATAAAGCATCAACACTGGTATTCCTAAAAAGTGAGTCCAGAACAATGTCCTAAGCATTCAGAACCACTGATCTTTCTCCATGACATAACACTTGGAAGATCTATTATTCTGAGTGTTGTTCTCATAGCCTCTTTGGATATGCTGCCCCAGAAAGCTACCTGAGGTTCAAGACACCTAGTATATCAACACCAACGCAAAACGATAGTTTATGAAGTCATAACAAAATATTTTATTTTGGCCAATCAAAGGAAGCTTTCATTGAAACCAAAAGACATTTAATCAAACAGTAAAGCAAAATAAATACCAAGATTCTTCATATTGAAAGGGGCATACATTCAAATGATTTCCCATACTGCCAGGATAGGACGATGATAGGGATGTGCTGGGGTCAGCTCTCTGAGCTAACAGTTACATTTTTAGTATGGGCATGTATATTGACAAAATCAGAAAATACTAGAAATCAGAGCTTGACTTTTTGTTTTGTTGATTGTCTATATTAAAGAATTTTAGAGTTGTCTTAAAATTGAATGAGTTGATTTGTGAACTAATGAGTTCCCCATCACTGAAAATGTCCCATATGGTGCTATATAACCAAAAATAACACAATAGAGATACCTGCAAAAGGTAGGGAATTGGATTGAATCATCTCTAATACCTCTTCTCACTCATTTATTGATTAGAACTGTAGCAGCAAGCACCCCAGCATCCCCAGGGTGGCTGCCAACACAGGTTCTTAGATCTGCTTTTCGAAAAGAAAGCAACTCAAAATGGGTTAACAAGCTCACTTTAATCAATCAAGCATATATTGTTTACCTAGTTCAGGGGGAAAAAGTCAGTACTCTGAATTTCAGAATATACAGAGGTTACAAGCATAAGTTACGAGAACATTTCAGCAGATACATCTATACCTAATCACAGTTACCAGAAAGGGAAGCATCAACATCTGGGTTTTCAAAGCCAGGGCTCTCAACAGCTGCCCAGAGTCTCATCTGGTCAAATCACACAACACTTCTCAAAGTGAGCCCCAAAGCAAAGCCTCCCATCAAGGCTTATATAGCCTTCTCCTGGCTCACAGAATGTAACAACCTTCTTGACCCACTGCCCAATAACAAAATATCTCCTGAAAAACAAGCCTCCCACAACAGGCTCCAGGTGCACTTAAGCCTAGGGGCAGGGAAGATCTTAAAAATTTTCATTCCTATAATAAGAACACATGACAAGATGTTGCTATGTGTTAAGTCCGTACTAATCTAATTCATTTTGTACAAGAAAGTACAATGAAATGATTACCATAAGTCATAATCCCCTAGAGCCATACAGAATAAGTCCATTCAAATATCTGCAAACTCTAGGTGATATTCGTGAAAATGTGCACCACTGGTCACAAGTTAAAGGCAAAGGAGTACCAATGAACCAATAAGAATCTATCCTTGATATTACTAGAAAAACAACTCAAATTTCATACCCTTTAAAACAAGGTTATATGCCAAGAACAACACATTATAAAATGTAAATAGCTGTACTCCCTGGGAAGAATATAAAGGAAACAGCAAGAAATAGACATTCAATGAGTATTTTCTGAGCACCTATGGCTAACAAGGTACTTTGCTAGGTAGGCACTGTGAGGGGAAGAGCAATAAAAAATATGAAAGCACAAATTGAATCAATGTAGTTGGACTTCACCACATATGGACCTGTAAAGATCTACCACTTTCATAAGGTAAGCAGAGGTCTTTTTGGCAGACTCTAGTAGTCATAATTCAAGTAAGCTGAATTGAAACATCTAATTTGTCAATATCACAGTTAAGAATCATACCAATATAGTTGGGAAAAGAAGTTATTAGCAAAATATTTTTGCACCAATTATTTGCATTAAAATTCTCACAAAGAGACAACTGGAACAAATATAAGTAAGAGGCATTCCCCAACAGATTAGTGATAAAATGTTCTAAACGGTTTTCAAAAGAAATAGAAATGAGAAACAAGCACATCAAAAGAAAAGTTACAGGTTACTAATAAGAGAAATTCAAGTTAAAACAACTCTGAGGCTTTCTCTCAGTTCCAGGATGAATGAATAATTGATAAATAATGGAAACAGTTCATTTGGAGGGGTGTGTAAAGACAAGCACAAAAAATAAAATAAACAGTTGGTAGATTTGCTGATTTGACTATTAAGTAAAGCTATTTAGAATTTCATTAAAAGAGTTACTAACCTGTTTATACACTTTGACCTAGAGATCCCATTACAAGACAATTACCTCAAGAAGATTAATGACAGAAAGGAGTTATATATAATGAAATATTTGTAGAAGCACTTTTTGTGGTAATACATAAACTAGAAACAAAATGGGTGCCCAACAATTTAGGAACAGATTAACAATTTGAGATACATGAAAGTAGTAGAATATTATTACATTCTTAGAAACAACAAATGTGAAGAATTCAAGAAATCATGGGCCTACCTGTATGACCTAATGCACAGTGAAGAAAGCAGAGCTAAGAGAACAATATATAAAATGATTAAAATAATATAAGTGATAATGAATGCAACTAATGAAGCAGTCAGATTCTGATCAACTATAATAAGTGAACTCTGGGAATTGATAATGAAGCACACATCCTCATCTCAGTAAATAGATGGGAGATGGGGTATAGAAGAAGTGCTTGCTTTCAATAAATAGTTGAATTAGTTTTTCTAATGTTTTTATTTCTTTTTTCTCACAAGGAAAAGAGGGTGTGGCAAGGGTTAAGGTGATACAAAATCAACACTCTCTAGCATTGTCTATTTTGTGGGAGTCTTCCAAATAAGTAGTATCACTCCTGCCCCTCCATTGCAGTAGAAACCTTCATTAAATATGTCTCTCACTCTTTTAAACAAAATTATCTCTGATTCTTCATTGGATATTAGCCATTTGAATTCCTACTGTTCATCACATAAAGATGCCAAATAGCTACTTGCATTTAGAAGGGAGAATGGCCTTGATGACCATGTTTTACACTGGCCACAAAGAGGCCAACCATTCCTTCCTCAAATTACTACAAGAATAAGTTCAAAGTAAATAAGAGTTTTCTTTTCCCTGACTTTTGGCTACAAATCGCCTGTGTTCCTAGAAGTGGGGTGCCAGATCAGTAAGTCAATTAATTCCCCTATTTTCTAGACACTTTCACAAAGTTCTGGAGACACTGATATGAAAAAGATGGTTCACAATCTAATTGTGGAAGACAACACATGAAAGGGAGATGAAAGGCTGGGGTTGGAAGAATGGTAGTACTCAGACAAGGTGTGATGAGGTCCAGTACAAAAAGGTGCAGACATTTGGGAACTGAAGAAATGGCTTGCATGGGAGTTCTCTTTAAATGGAGATTGTAGAAAGATCTCTGTTCTGCCTTCCAATGAGAAGGGCATAGAGAGCTGAGAGTACCAATGAGGTGTAAGTACCAGGGCTGATTCAATTCTGCAGGATGAATTTTCTCATGATGAGGTTTCTGGAGGCCTGATGGAGTTCACTCCAAATGAGGGCAGCTGGGTAAAGATGAAAGACTTTCCCTTATGAAGATATATTACATACAGATGAATAGACACTTGCCCATTGAAATTTCACTCTACTGCAGTTTCATTCATGCATTCGATTGCATAGAGAAGGGGGATATCTACCAGAACTCTTTTCCAAAAAAAAAAAAAAAGACTGAAACCTCACCTCAATTCTTTCCTTCCTGCTTCTGATATTAGAGCATCCCTCCCCAAGTGAGTAGCTTCTATTGATCTAGAACAGGGATGGGGAACCTGTGGTCTCAGGGTCACATGTGACCTTCTAGGTCCTTGGAGGCAATATTTTGACTGAATTCAAGTTTTACAGAACAAATCCTTTTCCTAAGGGGATTTGTTCTGTGAAATTTGGATTCAGTCAAAGGGCTACACTTGAGGACTTAGAAGGCCATATGCGGCCTCAAGGCTGCAGGTTACCCATCCCTGATCTAGAACCTAATAATGAATCTCAAACTGTTCTTTACTTTTTCTCTTTAAGCATTCAAGCATTAAGTGACAGTCTTGCTTGGCAAGAGACACAACTAAACTAGATCAATGCAATATGATCCAGATAAAGAAGAGGGAAGGACACACAAAAGAAAGGAAAAGGTAGGCTTTTGCAAATCATTTTCTACAACATACCACAGCTTTTCATTTAATACAATTACAATGTGTTTATTGTGTGTTGATTATAGAAAATCATTTGATATTTCGGTAGAAACAGGAAGACAGTTTCCTGGGCAGAGATCGCTATTTAATGGTGGTTGGTTAAGTTTAACTTCTGTGAAACAAAAAATAAATTTGCCCAATTGATAAATGCTTTAGATCAAATGGTTTGTTTTTACCTACTAACAAACCCTTGAAATAAAAGGCTCATTAACTATTGAATAAGTTAAGAGAAGTCAATTCAATAAATTCTATAAGAATTTTAGAGAAGTCTAAATCGTAATTCTTCACTTTGTAACTCAGGGTTCAAGCCTAAATCATGGGTTTAAGACTCTCATCATTGGCTGAAAGGATGATAACTCAGAAGTGTATGCCTGAGTCAATGGCAGAGTTGGTACAAGAGCTTGGGAGAAGAGGGCTTTTCTCACTCCCTGCTTTGAAATATGATACACATAGTGATAGAACTTCTTCAGGGAGAATTCTTAAGAGAAAGGTAATAAACTTTAGAAGGCTCCCCTGGTTTCTTCTTGGGTGAATCAGGGACTCTTACAATGCTAACAGCAAAATAGCATAAAAAAAACCACAAAGACAAAAACATCCTTTTTAGTTCCAGTATTCTCCTAGTGATACTCTTTGGCAGTGAATTATGAATCACTATAACCCTCAAAGATTCAAAATTAAAGGTAACTCCTAGGGCAGTAGAGAGATGCTTAGTGGGTGTGAGTAGAATGTGGCATATTACCAATAATTTATCTTTAAGAAGTGCCACAAAGTATTTCTTCAAGGAAACATGAGCAGAAAAGGGGAAGGAGATAAGTCTGTCATGTATCAAAAGTCAGACATGGATAATACATGGAAAGTTTGAACAAAGCTTTGGCACGCAAAAAATAAAACATGCAGTGTCCTGAAGACCTTTACTTCCTTGATCCTCAAGATCCTCTATGGAAAAATTATAAATAGGCACAGACAAGAATCACACAGGAACAGAAGGCATGGATGGGTAAAAACATGCACTGAAGGAAAAATCACTCCCATGAAGTATCGAATAGGAAGTATCTGTATGCTATTTTCAAATGACTTAAATTTGTTAAGGTACTATACTACTTACCAACCCCACCCATTTGCTTACTTCCCATCTCCCTGGCTCTCTCTCAGTACATGAAGAGTAAGGACTAGGTCATCCCCAGCCTTGGCCTTGGGCATCTTCTTGAACAGCTGTGGCAGGTGCTACTCTAGGGAAAGCCCAGGATAGAAAGGTGTATGCCTAGTTCTTAGCATAATGCCCAGCACAAAGTAAGTGATGGTAGTTGTTGTTCAGTCATTCAATCACATCTGACTGTTCATGATGCCAGGCCCTTCTATCTTCCACTATCTCACAAAGTCCGTCCACACTTGTACTCATTGCTTCCATGACACTATCTCTCCATCTAGTCCTCTGCTGTCCCCTTTTCCTTTTGCCTTCAATCTTTCCCAAAATCAGTCTTTTCCAAGAAGTGTCTTTGCATTATATGGCCATAGTATTTAAACTTCAGCTTTAGTATCTGACCTTCCAGTGATTAGTCTAAATTAATTTCTTTAATTAACTTCTAAAATAATGGCCTCTGAATTGGAAAAGATCAGTTTAATTCCCAATTATAAAGAAGGATAATGCCAAGGAATGTTCAAATTTATTGAACAATTGTACTTATTTCACATGCCAGCAAGATTATGCTTAAGATTCTGCAAACTAACCTTCAGCCATATGTGAAATGAAGAATTATCAGAAAAGCAGGCTAGTTTTCATAGAGGCAGAGGAATTAGAGACCAAATTGCCAATATTCCCTGGAATGTGGAGAAAGCAAGGGAGTTGCAGAAAAACATTTACTTCTGTTTCATTGACTACACTAAAGACTTTGACTGTGTGAACCACAGCAAAATGTGGCAAATCCTCAAAGATAAAAGAGCCAGGTCATCTTACTTCCCTCCTGAGGAACCTGAATGCAGGCCAAGAAGTAAAAATTAGATTAGTTTAAGATTAGAAAAGTAAAATGACATGTCTGTATATTTTCATTTTATTTATTTAACTTATATGTGGAGTACAGAATGTGAAACTCTAGACTGGATGAATACAAAACATAAATTAAGGTTGCTGTGAGAAATATCAACAATCTCAGATATGCAGATTATACTACTCTGATGGTAGAAAGTGAAGCATTAAGAAACCTCTTAATGAGAAAAGAGCATAAAAGCTGGTTTGAAGCTTAATATAAAAAAAATTAAGATCTTGGCAACTGTCCTCATCACTTCCTGGCAAATAAAGGGTGAGGAAATGGAAGCACTGATGGAAGCAGTGATTTTATAATCACTAACTTGCAACCATGAATTTAAAAGACACTTGTTCCTTGGGAGGAAAACTATGTCAAATTTGGACAGCAGACTAAAAAGCAGAGATTTCACATTGCCAACAAAGGTCTATGTAATCAAAGTTTTGTTTTTTCTAGTAGTAATATGTGGCTGTGAGAGTTGGGCTATAATGAAAGCTGAGACACGGAATCAATGATTTCAAATTGTGGTGCTAGAGAAGACTTTTGAGAGTCTCTGGGACAGCAAGAAGATCAAATCAGTCAATACTTAAAGAAATTAATTTAGACTACTCACTGGAAGGTCAGATAATGAAGCTGAAGCTTAAATACTTCTTGGAAAAGATTGATTTGGGGAAAGATTGAAAGCAAAAGGAAAAGGGGACAGCAGAGGATAAGATGGAGAGATAGTATCATGGAAGCAATGAGCACAAGCTTGGATGGACTTGGGAAGATAGTGGAGGATAGAAGGGTCTGGCATGCTACCTTCCATGGGGTCATAAAGAGTCAGACATGTTTGAATGACTGAATAACAACAGCAACCATCACTTACTAAGTGCTGGGAACTGTGGTAAGAACTAGGCATATACCTTTCTTTCCTGGGTTCCTTCCACAGTCACCGAGTATTGATGCCCAAGAAGAATCAAATAGCCATCTATGAACTTCCTTTTAAGAAGGGAGTAATGGTAACCAAGAAGGATGTCCACATGACAAAACACTCTGAGCTGGCAGACAAGAATGTGCCCAATCTCCATGTCATAAAGGCCATGCAGTCTCTAAAGTCTCATAGCTATGTTAAGGAGCAGTTCACAGGGAGACATTTTTACTGGCATCTCAACAATGGGGACATTCAGTACCTTCTGGATTGCCTTCACCTGCCCCCTGAGATTGTGCCTGCCACACTCTGCGGAAGTCCTCCTGAGACAAGAAGACCAAGGCCTAAAGGTCGCAGCTTACTTGGGGTGAAGCTGACAAAGACACATACAGATGAAATGCTGATCCCCCTGGTGCTGACAAGCAGGCTGAGGCTGGGGCCAGGTCAGCAACAGAATTCCATTTTAGAAGTAGATTTGGTTGTGGATGTGGTCAACCTACTCAATAAAAACTGTAGAGATATGTTTCATATTGAATAAAATTTGGGTGGAAAAAAAAAAACAATAAAAACCTAAGCATACAAATTGGAAAAAGCAAAACTGGAACTGCTCTCAAGGAATTTACATAATAGGAATGTAACACATCAGGAGAAACGAAAAGAGGAGAAGGGGAATGAAAAGCATGCAGAGAATGACAAGAAGGCCTAGGGCTCAGCAAGAGGAGACAAAAAGCTCACTTCTCAGAGTAAAGGGAGCTTAAAGGTGGAGTCAAAATTTCCAAGGTGTACAAAGAGTCAAAGAAGAGAGATAAATGAAAAAAAAAAAAAAAAAAGGAAAAATCTCTACCCTCCAGGAGTTTACATTTTGTCAAAGGAAACAAAATGTACATAACTCATTATAAACAAAATATGATGATAAGGTAGAGTCTAGACCTGTACTTTAATTGATATAGGGAACTCCCATAGAGGTAAAATAAATAAAAGGTGATTTGGAGGGTTAAGTTAGGCACTAGCCAAGGGGAAGGAGGCAGTCAGGCAAGGCCTCATATCAGAAGTAGTATTTGAGTTTTGAAGGAAGCTGGAGGTTGTAAAAAGTGGAGGGGATGAGGGAATACATCCTAGGCATGAGGGAAGCTGGTGCAAAGGCACCAAGATGGGGGAAAGGATGCAATGTGTGAAGAACAGCAAGGATGTCATTTTAGCTAAACCAGAAAAGTTCATGAACGGGTAAGAGGTAAAAGGCAGTTCAGAGAGATAAAGAAGATCTGTAACTTAGAGTAGTGATCATGAAATATAAATCAAATAAAGGCCTGAGGCAGGAGTCATGTCCTGAGACCAGAAGAATAGTTCAGCAATAAAGCATTTATGAGCCCTAAGGGTCAGGCAGTCAGAACAGTCTGAAGACTAGCTAGAATTCAAAGAAACCAGGTATTCAACAAAGTGTCATCTTAAACCAAAAATGCATACACAATCTGTCATACTCAATGAAATGAGTCTGTTTGCATACTTTTAAGCCTAGGTATATTAGGCTGTGTTCTCTTTTCTTTGAAGGATGTTTAATTACAGTTACTGGATGACAACTGCATTTCTTGCACTGGAAAACACACACACACACATACATACATCTATAGACAGAGGTAGAGCTCACACACACACACACACACCACACACACACACACACACACACACACACACATCTATAGACAGAGGTAGAGCTTAAGGATAATTCCTAAAGCAGGTATGGCTTAGTAGGGTCCATCTACCACTCTCTGCCACTGGAGAAGGGGAAGCAAATATGAACTCAACGCAACCTGAGTTGAGCTATATAGAAATCCTCATTGCTGCAGCTTGAGAAAGAGATTAACCAACCTTTACTCTCAATTCCACCAATCTGAAATTCATTGTGGTTAATGAATATAATAGAATATCATGGAAGATTATGGTGTTGTAAAAATGACAAATATATGAATCCAAAGAAACATGGGAGGATTTATATGAAATGATGCAAAGAGAATCAAGCAGAATAAGGAAAACAATATGCACAATGCAAATTACAAGTTAAATGAAAAGAAAAAAACAATTGAAACTGAATGCCGCAAAACATATTTACCAAATGTGACCCTGAATAAGAGATATGTGGAGGTTAAAGATTAAGAATGAAAAACAGTACATATTGTTAGATTTTTTTCAATATGTTGAGTAGGGCTAAATATTTTTTCCATTTTTAAAATTTTTGCCATAAAGGATTTCTCTCTGAGAGCAGAAGAGTAAAAGGAAGGAATACATTAGGAAATGTAGGTGATATAAAAAAGGCTTGGAATAAAAATGTATTTCAAACAAAATTTAACCTTTAAATTTTGGCACAACATTCCAGTCTGTTGAATTATGTTTGTATCTCGATTCTATCATCCATTTTGTTTTCTACCTTTATATCTTTATTATTAATTAACTGAAAAAAAGTTTAAAATTCATATTGGAATAAGCAACAGACATACTGAAGACCTCAGAGCTCTCTTATATCTTGAAAAGACCAGTGGGGCAAGCTTCAAGGAAAATCATCTCCCTGAGAGACAAAAGAAAATTTCCCTGATCTCCCTTCAAATCAAAAGAGACTATGGCCAGAAATATCCTCACTGACAATTCTGTTTCCCTGTGGCTCTTCAAGAATCTGGAGCTAGGGAAATAGACAAACACTATGGGATATTTTAGGGCCACACAATCAATCATCTTCCCACTACCCCTGTGGTAGAGGAAAATATGGGAAGGGTAGAATTTGGCTAATGTGCTTGTGTGCTTGCTTTGCCCTGCAATGAACATTGCTACTCCTTCTAGCAATTGGGCAATATGAAGATGGATGATGTATAAATGTTATTTGATGTTTATATGACTTAAGGGTTACTTAGAAATCATCACAGTCTGAACTATGGGACAAAGCCAGAATCCCAAGGAGTACTCCTTCCCTGCTCTCTCCTTCCCTGACCACATGTGGAATTCTCAGTGGTTCCCCTTCTCTTCTGAACATTTTATCATTTTCCCAAGCTACCAAAAAATGAAAAGACAAACTATCCATCCCTGAGCTATCAATTTGATCTTTCTAAAGTACAGGTATAACAATATCACACACATACCCAACCCTTTTCAATAAAAGCTCATTGTTCCCTATAACCTCTTACTTCAAAAAAAGATGATTTCCCAACTCTCTGCATGGGTTGTCTCCCATATCTCAAATTCTTTCCTTCTATATCTCCATCTCCTTGCTGCCTTCACCTAAAATCCTGCCTTTCTCAGTCCCCCTTAATAGACAGATAAACACAGACACACATACATGTGCACATGCACACATATACATATATAATATATGTGTGTATGCACATATATATACACATACACACAGAGATCATTTGTATATAGTTATTTACATGTCTTCCATATTAGATCATGAGCTCCTTGAAAGCAGACATTTTCTTGTCGTTGTTGTCTTTGTATTGCCGGCACTTAGCACAATAACATGATATGTTGAAAAATATCCTTACTCTCTTTTTCAGCCCTCCAACTCTTGTTGGCTTCTGTGGCACAAGAATAGGTTTCATATATGTGATACTTCCCTACATATTTTATGCAAGTAACCCGCAAAAAAAGTCAACTTTTCATTTCTTTAGTCCTTTTTATCCCTTTTGTCTAGTTTTGTTTTGTTTTTCCCCTTAAAGGCCTTGCATTTCTTTAGGCAGAAGTTGCCAATTCAATTGTTTTATTTGCCTTTCATTTAATGATATTGAAGCTGATATAGGTTCACTTTTATCATGACTTAATCTTGGGCAGTTGACAAAAATGTGACCTTCACCTCCAAGATTACACAGCATAATGGTCAACATTTTTTTCACCAATGATCATTAGAGATATTGGTCTTTGGTGTTTTTCTTTGCTTTATTTTTTTCTCTGTTTAGGTATCAGGATTTATTTGTTTTGCAGATAGAGTTTTATAGGGTGCCTTTTTTTCTTTATTTTTGCAAAAAAATATATAGTTAGTTGAATACAAGATTAGCAAAAAGGCTACACACTACAACAACTGATTCAAAATATCAGTTGCTGTGCTTACACAGAGTTTATACCAGGAATGTGAGATTATTTTAACAATAAGAAAACCATAGAAGACCTGTATGTACACAAATATTTTTAGCAGCTCTTTTTATAGTGGCAAAGAACTGGAAATCAAGGGGATGCCCATCACTTGGTGAATGGCTAAACAAGTTGTGGTATATGAATGTAATAGAATATTATTGTGCTATAAGAAACGAGGAGCCAACAGACTTCATAACTTTTACTAGGAGGGACTTATACAAACTGATGCTGAGTGAGAAGAGCAGAAGCAGGAGAAATCTGTACACAATTACAGACACAACATATGTATAACGACCAACTTTGATAGAATGGACTCTTCTGAGCAATGCAAGCCTATAAGACAACTCCATAAGACTCATGATGGAAAAAGATGTCTACAATCTGAGAAAGAAATAGAGACAACAGGATCTGGATGCAGACTGAAGCAAAATACCTGCTCTCTTTCTTTTTCTTGCTTGTCTTTGCTTCCTCTTTCCCATTGTTCATCCCACCGGTTACAATCCTAATGTCTAATGTGAAAGTATTTGCAGATCCTATACTTGATTACATGCCACCATTGAGGGAGAAGGAGGAAGGGAGGGGGAGAAAATTTGAAACTCAAGGGAATGTGGAACTGAATCTTGTAAACTAAAAGTAAACAAACAAATTAATAAAGATTTTTATCAAAAAGAAAAGAAAACTATAAGAATAGTTGACAATATTAATTTAAAAAAACAATAAAAATCACACGACTATATCAATAGATACAGAAAACTGTTGGACAAAATATCACTTATGCTTAAAAAACAATGTTGAAATATAACATTTCACATGGAATTAAAATGAGGTGTTTATTTTATTTATTTATTATATATATAGATTAGATTAGATGAACTTTAAAAAAAGCAGAAGTAGACATCATGATCTCAAACAAGGCAACAATAAAAATACAAATGGTTAAAGAGGAAAACAAGGAAGCTACATTACACTTGAAGGCAATGAAAAAGTAATAATTATGCATACCCACATTTGTCAAATGACATAACATCTAAATAATTAAAGGAAAAGTTAATTGACTTATAGGGACAAATAGACAGCAAAACTATAGTAGTTGAGTACCTCAATGTGCCATTTCAGACCTGGACAAAAACATAAACAAGAAAGAAGTAAAAGACCTTAGTAAAACTTTAGATAAATTACATATGATAGATTGATAATGATTACTGTTCTAATTATTAATGTAGACAGTTCTACACATATTTCATACACTTTTACAAAAATTATCCATATTCTATAAGGATAGAAATTTTACAAAGAAATGCAGAAAGGTAGAGATATTAAACATAGCTTTTACTGATCAAAATGACCAAAATTACAGAAAATAAAGGACCTTAGGAATAAAATATTCATAGTTAAATGGAGACTAATTTAATCCTTAGGGAATTCTTGAGCAACTCATGGGAATGACAGATAATTTCACCAAAGACAATGACAAAAATGAATCCCATCAAATATTGGAGATGTAGTCAAAGCAGTCCTTAGGAAAAAATTACCTCTTTTAATACTTTCATTAAGAAAAAAATCAGTCAAAAACAATGAATCATTAAATCAGTTGTAAAATTAAAATAATTAGAAAAATAATGAGTTATACCTCAAAAAAAAAACAATAAAAACTTCTTGGAAAAAGGTAGAAATGAAGAAAATTGGGGAAAAAAATCTGACTGAATTTTTAAGTAAATTTGAGGTTTCAATTTAAAAAAATACACAGGGGTGTCTAGGTGGCGCAGTGAGTAGAGCACTGGCCCTGGAGTCAGGAGGACCTGAGTTCAAATCCTGCCTCAGACACTTAACACTTACTAGCCATGTGACCCTGGGCAAGTCACTTAACCCCAATTGCCCTCCAAAAAAAAAAAAGCAAAAAAAAATATGCAAACCATGAACTTATTTGGTTGGGGAAAAAAAAATCCAAATTACCAAACTAAAAAGTGAGAAATCCCAACATATGAAGAAGAAACTCATTTTTAGAAACTTTGGACTAGTAGATATTGACAAAATAAATAAACAATGAAATATATGAATACTTACAAAAGCACAAAATATCTAGATTAAAATAATAATAGAGAAATCAATCAATCCCATCTGAGAAAAAGAAGTTGATCAAGATATAAACAAACTCTTGAGGAAAGAAAAACCCCAAGCCCAGATGTATTTACAAATTAATTCCATCAGAAATTCAGAAAACTATCTACAAATACTAAGCATTTGCAAAAATAAGGGAAAAAGTATTCTACAGACACATTCTCTGAAATAATTTTGGTCCTAATAAATGAACTGAGGAAAGAAGAAGAAAGAACTATAAACCAATATCTTTAATTAATAATGAAAGAGAATACTAGCAAAATATTAGAAAGAATTGATTCTATAACTAACTTGGATTTATACCTGGACTTCAGGGTTGGGTTGGTTAAATATTAGGAAAACTATAAACATATTAATATAACAAAAATCATGTATTATATGGATAAATTCTGATAAATATTTTGACCAAAATACAACAATTATTTTAAAAAATTAAAATGCTAAAGAATTAAATGGAACTTTTTATAATAAAATTAATATTATCTATCTAAAACACAGAGTTCTTTTCAGTATAGTAAGATGATATCCTAAAATGATTTTTCAGTCAAATTTCTCTTATTTTTTTCATTAGTTCTTGTTGAATAAAAATGTTTTCCCTAGTATTTTGTGTTCTTTGGTATAATAAATAATATATGCTTTCATAAGAGTTTCTTCTAACCTATTCAACAGGGTTCCTTTTTTAAAAATTTTAACTACATCTGATGATAATGATAGTTGCTATCATAATATGATTGGAGATTGGTAATCCCTAATCCTCTTTATTCCTATTCCTTCATTATTTCCTTATATTTACATACTCATTACTTTCCCTCCCACTCCTAATGAATTTTCTTATTATTTTGTATAATTTGTCATTCTGTTGATAGAATGTTATCTGTAGATTAAATTGTTTGGAAACTTTATTTTATTGGGACCTAGTTATAAACATTAAATATTTTCCCATGTATTTAAGTTTTCCTTTGCTGTGAAAATTTCTTTGTATTTCTTGGTAGATCAACTTCAAGATGTATAATTAGATATTTGGTTGACTTAGTAGTATTTTTTTTCTTAAAGGGCATTTTTATTTGTTTATTTTCTTCATGTTTATTATTATTACTATGCTAAAAAGTTGTGCTTTTCTTTCTTAGATATGTTTTGTATCCTGCTTTTTTGCTGAAGTAATTAATTGATTTGATTTTTTGGTTGGTTCCCTTCTATGCAAATAGCAATATAGTCTTCAAATAGATATAATTTGGCTTTCTCATTACCAGAACTTATTTCCTTACCTTCTCTTTCTGCTATAGATAGAATTAGTAGTAATATAATAAATGTAGTACCTTGAAGTTATTAGGGTTCTGAAGGGATATTTGCCTCTTTTCTCCTATTATAATTTAAGCACTTCATCGTCACTTATCTCTTTCAAATGTTCAAATACATTTACCTTTCTAGGTTTCTCTTGACTCTTCTGTTTTCATTTCAAAGTTCCTACTCAATGGGGCAGCTAGGTGGCGCAGTGAGTAGAGAGCTGGCCCTGGAGTCAGAGGACCTGAGTTCGGATGTGGCCTCAGACACTTACACACACACACACACACACACACACACACACACACACACACACACACACACACAAAACTAGCCATGTGACCCTGGCCAAGTTACTTAACCCCAATTGCCCTCCAAATAAAAAAAAAAGAAAAAAAAAACCAACAAAGTTCCTACTCAAGTCTTTTCATGAGGACTGCTTGAAAGTTCTTATATATATATATATATATAATAGGATTATATACTCAGTCTAGCAGGGTCAGTTATTTTTAGTAGTTTTTTTTTCTTTTTTTCCTTTTGGAATATAGCATTCCAACATTTTCTCTTCTTTAGAGGAGTAGGTATTAGATTTTATCTGATACTACAGCCCCTTGATACTTAAACTCTATATTCCTAATCACTAGTATCTATCCACAGAACACAGGAGTTGGGGAGCCAGAGTGAATCCTATATATAGGTGAATCCTGTATTGGAAATCTCTTTGGAGGGATGTCACAGGCTTCTATTTCTTTTGGGTCTTTCCCATTGGAGTGTTAATACAGGCTTTTGGCCTTTTTTCTGGTGGTTATGCTGCCTTCTCTGAAAAGATCCTTTTTCCAGTGTCTATAACTCTTAGTTGTCTTTTAGAATAGCCCTGGGCTTCATGAATAAGTTTAATAACATTTCTCTTTGGAATTTTTGGTCATTGGTCAATTTGATGCCCATTTTAGATGATAAATGCTGGGGTAAAAATGGGAGATCTCAGCTTCTCTGTGACTTTTCACATAACACCCTTTACCAGAAGTCTCAAAAATATTTTTAGTCTATTTATATATTTATGTTGCAGATTTCAAAGAGTAAGCTCTTTGAAGGCAGAAAAGCAAACTATTTCTTCTGTACAACCCAAAGTCACTGATCTGCAGATAAAATGGAGACACTATGCTAACTGTCTGGCCTACATTTTAATTTGGCTCTGAGAGCCCAACCCTAGTGTGTTCTTTTCACCCCCTGGACAGTTTCACCCTCTGAATCTTCATGAAAAGTGATATGATAGTTCTCTAAAAATAGATTACCCTCTCTAAAATTATCCTAGGAGGATCTGTACCTAATAATACCCCATACTAGAAGGGTTTGTAGCTTTGAATAATATTTTTGTATAGGTTTATTTAAGTCCATCACCAAATAGAATTCATGGAATGACTCACATATCTATTGTTGTGATCTCAGCCCTTGGGTTCTGAGACATTTTTTTTTCCCTGGGACAAGGCAAAGTAAATCCTACATGGTGGTTAGTCATATATATTTTGCCCCTGGCAAACAACCAAAATGAGTGTGTGCAATTCAAATGACCTAAAAACAAAATCCCTTAGACTTAGAAGATTTTTTTTATGACCTTCTGGTCAACAATTACACCCTGGCATTTCTCTCAGTAACAGATGATTTTCCCAAGTTGGTATGTTTTCATATGAAGCAAATCTTTAAGTAATCTGCCATACATCCTAAACAAAGTATTGCCTTCTTTCCACCTACTGAAGCCCCCTCAGCACTCCAGGACAGGAGTCATGCAATGCATTTTGCATTAGCTCAGTAACAAATGTGTTAGAATTCAAGGAACTATGCTCATTAGCTTTTTCAGGAGCTAAGGAATGAGAGTTGGAAAGGTATGAGTTGGGGGGGATATTCTCTGTGAAGAAGTAGCAATTTGCCAAGCAGACAAAAAGACTGGTGGTGGAGGGGGTGGGTGGTGGGTGGTGGGGAGATTGGACTAGAGAAAGTTGTTTGAGTTAATGAACCACTCTGAACCAGTCTGACAGAAAAGAAAGTGGGGGGGGGGGGGGCAGGCACATAGAATTCCTTCCACAGAGGAACTTTCTGGAAGAAAAAATGCTATTTGTAGGGCTCGATGGACTGTGTTCATTTGAACTTGCCGTTGCCTAGCATCTATGTCTGAAGGGAAAGGTCCAAAGGTCTTGTGAGTGGGAACCAGGCCATCCTGACAGATGGACCCAAGTGCAGGTCATCAGCATGCGAATTAAGTTTAGAGGGGACCCAGGTCACAGCCAAGAATTCCAAAGCAGCTGTCCATCCTGAGAAGAGGTGATTCCGCTTTAATAAGAGCCTCGACACAACTAATTCAGGTCTCTGTAAGGCTGTTTTTCTCTCTTAAATCATATACCCACAAACACACACATTCACACTCTTATTTTCTTCTTTCATTTTTACTTTGAGCTTTAGCAATTGTCAATAAACACAAATATTTCAAGATACTAAAAAGAGGGAAGAAGATTATATAGGAAATTATAACTTCGAATAATCAATATCAATCAATTCAAAGAATATTATGCAAATGTTCTTTAAGTCACTGGTTTACACACATACACACACACACACACATTCATTAAGCATATACTATGTGCCAAGCACTGTTCTAAATCCTCAGAATACAAATATAAGCAAAAAGAAAACATGATCCTTCACCTCAAGGAGTTTATATTCTGTTCTAATGGGGAAGATATTAGAAAAAAGGAACCTGAAAGGAGATAGGAAAGAAGATATGAAATCACCACAGGGTGTAATATTAATGGGATATAAGATTTTCCCACTTAATAGGCCTCACGGGGAGCCCATTAAGTGAAGCTTGATTAGGGGAGGCTTGTTTTTCAGGAAGGTCCACATATTTTGCTACTTTGTAATTAGGCAGTGGGTCATGAGGGACGATTGCCTCTGACCCTGAGGAAGTGTATATATACTCTGAAGCTAGCATTTTGCTTTGGGGCTTATTCATTGGAAGAGTGTTCTTGTGATGTGACCAGATGAGACTCTGAGTAGCCATTAAAAAACCCCCCAGCTTTGAAAAAAAAAAGATTTTGGAACTTCTCTCTGTGGTAACCATGTATGTATTGCCTTGGTCAAACAGTTGGATCTGTCTGTTGATATGTACTAATTTCTCTGACATTTGGAAGCCCTGTATGTTGGTCTTTATTTCTCTGCTTGTATTTTTTCTATTTTCTTTGTTTGGCTTTTCTCTGAAATTCAGGGTGATGACTTTTCCCCTGAACTAATGAATGCAAATAAAAGAAGATTATTGACACCTTTTTGAGCAATCTTTCCTGGTAAATCAAATAAAAGAACCTGCACTAGAGGTCATCCTGCATATGCCAATGTGTTTGCTGCTACAGGGGGCCCTGGTAGAGAAAGTCCAGAGAGTTAGAAGTGCAACCAGGAGAATAATGAAGAAATATAAAATTCAACAAGATAGTTACAAAAATTTGTTCTATGTGTTTTAAGAAATATTTTATTAATGTTCTTTTTTTTGCAAGCTTATCACTCACTACCCCTTAGCTTGCTTGCTCCCCACACCATCCCTTGAAAGAAATATGTGTAGTTAAACAAGAGATCCATGTTGATCACGCCTGAGAATTCATGTCTGTTTCTGTATGCCTAGTTGATCATGCCATGAGGTGAGAGTCATTTACTTATTTTGGTTAGAGTTCTTGGGCCTTTTAGAGGTTTTTCTTCCCTCTTCATATTATTAATGTAATCATCTGTAATGTTCTCCTGGTTCTGATCATTTCATTCAGCTTCAGTTTACGTAAGTATTTCCATATTTCTCTAAGTCCATCATATTCGAAATCTGTTATGGTACAATAAAAGTCCATTGTATTCATGTGTAAGCCATTCCCTAGATGATTTCTTTATCATTCTTTGCTGCAATGAAAGCAGCTGCTCTATATTTTTAATTTTGTGGTTTTTAAGATATTACTCCAAGGAAATATGCAAAAGTTGAAATATTTAAAAAACATATTTCAGTTACTGTTGGAGACATTGGAGCAGCTGCTGGTATGAGGAAGTCAAGTGTTTCAAGGACCATTCAAGCCCACAATAAAATAGGATCAATTCTACTGAAATAAAGAAACGAAACTATGGTTAAGTATTAAAAACAACTCCAAGATTTAACAAACTGCTATTGAAAGAAAAGCTTAATTAATCCTCAGAAAACAAAGACCTTCAGAAGAATGTGACAGCTGGAGGGATTGTTATTTATTCCTCTGCAGTGGGGTGTAAGTTTCTCAAATTTGGAAAAACTACATGAAAACCAGTTTTTAAAATAGCTGATAACTGTTGCTAAGAAGAAGAAAAAAATTCTGCCCTTGCAACAGCCAACACAATACAAATAATGAAATACTTAACATTGAGGAAAGAACATTTTTACTGATCAAACTCACTTTCCTCACTCAAGGCTATACCAAGTCTTAAATCAAGGTGAACTATAGAACAGATTAGTACATGCTCTTGCTGTATTCTTTGCTTTGATATCAATAAATTATAGTTAGGCAAATTCCTTCAAGCATAAACTGTATTCCTCTCTCCCTTGAATCTACTGGCAGACCATTCAAATTATTTGATGTATTTTAGCTCTGTGGTATACAAGGCAATTTAATAAAAAAAAAAAACTGAGATGTAAAATCAGGAAGCCATAGATTTGAGTACTGAATCTGCTGTTTGCCAGTAGTGTGAGTCTGGGCTGGTCACTCTACATCTCTGAGACTCAATTTCATTATCTGTAAAATGAGTATAAAAAAGTTATACCACCTATTTTATAGAGTTTGTATAGCAAAGAACTTTGTAGACCTGAAAGTATAATGTGGGTTATTTGCAGATTTGCTAAGCATGCCTTTTATGTCTTCCTTAAGTCTAGTTATGTGAGCAAGTCACTCCAAAAAGGTTTTAGAGCACAAAGCAACTCTCTAAGATCCTACATTGTGAAGAAGTTGGTGATCTGCATTAGTAGAGGCAGTTAAGTGGCAATGAATAGGGTGCCCAACTTGAAATAAGGTACATCTGAGTTCAAATGTGGCCTTAGATATGTAACATCTCTGTGACTTAAGGCAAATAGCTCAGTTTCTCTATGCCTCAGTTCCCTAAAATGTAAAAGGAATAATATATTAATATGTATGGAATAATAATAGCCCCTATCTAATAGTGGTTGAGTCTTACATTTAAATAATATATGTAAAGTGCTAGCTATCAAGTAGAAGAGAATTCCCTACACTAAGGAAATCACAGGGTCAAACTAAAATCAAAAAAGTTAGTTCTTACCACAATCCTACAGTGATTAGTAAGGTGAGAGGGAAGGTTAAACATCTGAGATCCCTGATGTTTCCTTTTAGGAAGGTAGGAAGGGAGGAAGGGAGGAAGGAAGGAAGGAAGGGAGGAAGGAAGGAAGGAAGG